>NC_073693.1:220361769-220531769 GCF_029784155.1 Uranotaenia lowii | reverse complement strand
TAATGTTCAGTAACGATTCAACGTCGAACGCTGAGAAGACAGAATTTCCTGAAAATACATTAAACTCACTATAAGCTATAAGACTATCAATCGATGGGATATCATCCCAGAAAACTTTTTAACGGAAGTGCTGACAAATAGTTCAACGACATGAGAAAACATGGATTTTTGTCAAAAAATGGTAAAAACTTTTTTGATTAACCATATAAAGAACTTCAACAATTGTTGTTTTTTATATCAAAGGGAATGATGTTTCTATTTGGAAGAATGGATGTTCCGAAGAAGTGCAAATCAGTTCAAAAATTAAGATTAACCTAAAATACCTAATTCAGATATACCAAGTGATGTATGTAGGTATTCAATTTTGGCAGGTATTGTTCGCCTTGCATAAAAAAGTCGATGTAAAATTTAAGTTTTCTTTCAATTTTCAGATTTGATTTTGTCGAAAATTGTTTATGAGATATGCTCTGCTATTTTTAAATTAATTTTATTTTGAGTGCGGCCCGCCACAAGAATTTCAAATTCAAAAGGCCCGGGGGTTCAAAAGGTTTCTCACCTCTGCTTTCGAGTAAAATTTCACTTTGAAACACCTCACGTGCCAGTTAAGATTTGAAGATTCGTTAAGGCCGATGAATCATTGAATGAATGAAGTAAAAATTTGCTTAATTTTTTAAATTTTCAGTTTCAGTTACATTTCAAGGTTTCAAAGCTAAAACTGAAACCGAATTTTCTTATGCTAATATTAAAAACTTAATATCAAGCCCTGTAAGAGATATTATTGATTTTCTACCATGAGAATTCAAAATTCATCAAGTATTTCCTGAGGTTGAGGGTTGAAAATTTGTTACAAATGATTTAAATTTCTCGGTATCGATATAATACCCTAAGTCAACGAAACCAGTTTCTATCGCCGGCGTGCGAAATTTAATCCCAAAGCTAAGCCGATGTCCATTGATTGATAAATCAACGTAATCGGGGATAAGTTGATTATCTACTTGCACCTTGGCTTGAACGCAAACTTGCAATATTACTCAATCGAAAAAACAAACAAACAACAAATCCCATCCACCCCACCCAATAAACACCCTCAAACCCTGAGCACCTACCTCTTGCTTGGAGAGAATGTTCCGTTTGCTCTGCGTCTGTTTAGAATATGGGGCTGGCGGATTGAAATCACCGGTCGTGTAATGCTGCTTACGTTTCGTTGAAAAGGCGTCCATGCGGTTTTATCCGATTACTACCCGGAACAATGAAATGAATCTGGAATTAGTGAGAAAAAGAGAGAATCGATCAATGATTGGAATCTACGGTTGATGTCAATTCGAAAAGAAGTTTGAACTATTGGGATTCGAAAAAAATTGAAATATTTTACCTAACAAACTTTCATAACAAATTGGTCAATTGAGATGATCAAGGAACATTGTTGTTTGTACGAGTCATCTGATGTTCCAAATCGTCTCACCATGGATCATGTCTAATTGATAGCAAACAACCATATACCATACCCAGTATTGCCGAAGGCAATTGATCTATGATACCGACCATTGAAGATCAATTGTTTAATTATCTCTAGCCAGTCCTACGTGCTTACTACACATTGACTACCTCAATGGATGCGACCTTAAACCAACTCAACGTCACAACGATGTTGTAGTAAGTATAAACTAACATAATTTCTTTTTCGGTAGTTTCATTTCGGTAAGAGCTTTCCATTAGACCGAGTAATAAATAGCAATTGCTCTTCCCCCGTTTACATTATCAGTTCTCTTCACCAATAACCGGAGAACATACATTCCAATAAACACAACCCAGCATCCCTCCAGCCAGTCAGCGAGCGAACGCTATATTTAGAACCCTGTGATTGTCATACACCTGTAGGCTCCTACACGTATCTACACACATTTATAGAGCAGGGTGCATCATCCACCGCTGAAATTCGTTTCCGGCGGAAGTGGATTCGGGAAAAATGATGGCGCGGCGATTCGATCCTAAAAGCACCCGAACGTTATCCGGCCCAGGTTGCTTGCATCCTTCTCTTCAATGAGCTGCATCCTTCAATACATGTATGTATGAACGTGGAGGCCGAGGTTATTATTAAAATGACATCGCTGGAGGCACAACAGCCTGGTGACAAAGATAGCCAAATAAGCTCTTCAACGAAATTCTTGGAAAACGAGCTTATATTTAGACGTTCTACTTTTCAAGTTGAACACTAAACAGTCAGTGATTGATAGGGAAAAGAAAAATTTCAAGCACAACATTTTGAATCAAACTTTTATTTCCTTTTATCATAAACAGGAAAACCCATGCGATGAATTCTAAATGATAAATTATAATACCAATAACCTAAACAAGTGTAAAATGATAATTTCCTACCATTAAAAAAAACCCTCCAAACCTGTTCGGGTCAATATGACCCGAAGCACATATTCAAAACATCTTAAATAATCACCATCATTCCAATATACTGAAGCACTGAGATATTTTAGAGACCAAGTATGTTCTATGAAAACAATAAACAAATTAACGAAAAATGAACTAAAATGTGAGCTTAGAATTGAGACATGAGATAAAGCGAAGCAAAGATGAAGTTGGATGTCTTTGTTTTAAGTACGACTTTTTTTTCTACCGGAAATCCGGGATACGTTCATCGAACTCTTACTCATTTATACATCGTCGGATAGATGTGATGACAATTCCAAAAATCAAAGAAACCCTTTAATACAGCAAAGCTGTCAGAAATTATGAGCAATTCAAAAATAAAAAAAATTTTGAGACTTTTTTTTTATACGGAACCTAATACAGACAGCCTGGTAAAACAAATTTACTTAATTTTGAAATGTTGAGAAACTAAAATAAACTAGGTACCTACACAATGACTACCTATCATCAAAATCGCGTCCACAGGAACGACAACAAACTATTTACAAGTCAAATTTCCCCGAAACGGATATTTAGCGAACAGCTTAGGAAGGATAAAATAACAAAATGAGTTGTTGAAGACAGAAGCTTGGATAATTTATAAAGTCTAAAGATTAACAAAAGACGGGGGAAATTGAAAAAAATATTCAATCGAATCAAAAGATTTTTTATTTTTTTTTATCTTTTTTTCATTCACTTAGGAAAAAGGTGCATTGTACCGTCTTTCTTTTTTACCTAGAAAAGAGGTTAATTTACCTTTGCGATTCGCTGGGCAAAAACGAACATCCTACTGGTTGCCCATTCAATGTCTAAAAAGTTTTTTTCTCTTCGCCTGTTCAAATGTGTTCTGGGAAGTAATCAAATTACATGAAACAAAGGCATAAGTACATTTGAATTTTAATTTGAATTTTTCATTACCTATGTGTTTAATGTTTTGGGAATCTTTGTATCAATAATATATAGTTTCATGATGAGAACTCACACAAAAACTTGATCTTGTTGCGATGTGAGTTTAACCTCGATGAGGTAAAAGTTACCTATTTGGATTGATTAAGCTTTCACCTTTTTATCTCGGTAAATTTTACCTTTTTATCATTTTACGTGTGCTCTACCATTAAGATCCTGTTTCTAAGGCTTGCTTCATTGAGAATTGGAACAATCTTTTGCTCATATTGTGGCGCTCCTGGTGGACAGATTTGGAAGTTCTTGGCGCCCACGTGTCGGGAATTTTGTCAGCTTCACGTATGCTTTTCCGCATATCGAATGTAGGTACTTTGTAAACAATCAATATAAAAGCCGAAAGAAGGGAAAAAATTATGCACAGTTATTTTGAAAATCCATTGTGGTCTGCATCGAGGCTAGCTAGCTGAAATTGCCCAGAAATACCGTATGACGCGATTTCATACGGTATAAGGAAATATTGAAGGTGATTCGAAAACTTCAAGCTAATCGTCGGAGTTAAACTGTCGACCGGAAACTGCGTAGTAAGATTTTGAAGATAATATACCCACTCGAGACGGATTGCACACCGTGTGTGCAATGGAAATAGTTTGAACTTTTTCATGATTTTGAATAAATTGAATTAGTGGACTAATTTTCATGGTTCTCTAACCAATAGAATCTATAAAGGATAGATAAACGTTACTTTGCATTGGTTTCACTGTGTATGAAAATGTCTTCAAAATATTTGGGGATGAAAATTACTTATAAAATAAGGCCGCGCAGACAGGGTTTCGTTTCGTCGCTACAGACAACAGGTCATTTGCTTGTTATTTGTGTTGTTTTTGTGGAAGTGTGCGTCGGTGGTTATTTAGGCTATAGTGAGGGGATAATAACTTAAATTGATATGCATCTAGGACCAGTATAGAGTTTTTATGAATTCCGTCTTATTAAGTCCAACTTTTAAATTCATAACCTTTCGAGCGTGCTGTTGGGTTCTACAGCCCTTGTCGGGGAATTTTTAGTTAATTCTACTTTCACAAAGGTGAAATCTGTATCTTATAGTTGAAAATATTATTAAACGAATTATTAATTTGCTGATAATACCATCATCGTTATTTAATTTTATTATTAAATATTCAAACATGAATTTCTAATAAATTTTAATTTAATATTTCAGTTAAATTTTTGAAATTTTAACGTTCCGTTCGATGTGCGTTCATGAAATGATGGGCAAACTTTGTAGTTTTAAGTAGTTTTTAATTTATTATTTTATTAGGCTATCATTAGGATCAACATGTGATCCGTTGATGTTTTACACAAATAAACAAATCACCCTCTTTTCAAACGAGGTTGCCGAAATCACAGAATAATCTATAATTCCACAGAGATTCGTCCAAATTTTCATCACAGTCACGGAACACAGATTTTTGGAAATATTCATTGATTTCACAGATTTGTTAAATTTTGTACCTACGTATTTGAGAAAAATGTTAACATAAGTTTTGAATTTTTGTTTTGTTTAGGAAAGTCATGATAATGATTTTGGGGCTTTTTCCATCACACTATTTCTTGGTTAAATCACAGAAAATCGGATTTGTTTTTGCAAAAACACACATTTTTTCGGCAACCTTGCTTTCAACATTAAAAAATTGGACAGCTTCAAAAGTTCCCGGTTAGATAAAAATCCACAGAGGAGGAAAAAAATCAGGTTAAAACCGATAAAATTGAAAAAAAAACATAAACCACAAAAGTAAACACATTCTCATTGTAAAAAGTTAAGAATAAACTAATTGTTGGTTTAAACCACATTACATGATATTCTTTGCATTATATTTTTTCCTTTATAAAAAGAACAAAAATTGAAACGAATGATGAACATGTTCAATATGGTGTATTATTATCTTCTACCCATTGTGCAATTCGGCTATTGGAAATAATTTTATTTCGAGGAGAGGACTGCATATAATAAAAATTGATCGAATCAAAGAATAGAAATGTATCACTCCTGGGGGACGCGTTCGAAAAAAGTCGCCGTCTTGAATGGGTTAAGAGAAATTCCTATCTATCGGACCGAGATTTGGCCAGAAAAAAAGATGACCAAACGTTCTGTTTTCTACAACGGACTGAAGATGTATAATAATCTGCCGCTGAACATCAAAGACAGTTCGAACTTAAATGTCTTTAAGAAACTGACAATACAATACGTCAAACAGTCAATCTGAAACAATGACCAATCCTAAAAAGGATCATATGGATGTGATGAAGATCTGAAGAAGTATCAGATAAAAAAAATGTACGGTGATGGACATACGCGGGAGTAAGACAAACAAGTCGTACAGGAATTGATCAAATAATGTAAACATAATTATCCAGAGGATAACTAGTCCCTCCCACTCCTAAAGAAGCGTATGGGGTGGAGGAAGGACCCGAATGGGCCTGTGGGACCATCACAAAAAAAAAGAAAAAGAAAAAACTGGGCAATCATGAAGAGGAGACTCAAAGCAAAGGGAAAGGTTGTCAAAGACATCAATCTGATAACTAGAACGAATATCTAAAACGGCTAGCTAAAACTATGGTCGAAGAAAGTGTGCGCCGCCAATGAGCCGTGTTACAGGAAAAAAATCGAAATTCTTCTAATTCCTTCGAAACCGTGATAAATAATTATTGATAACCTGAAGATAACTTGAAAGTTAATGTTTATAAACAAATTTCAAATCAAGGATTAAATAGAAATAAACAAAAATAAATTTTAATATTAATGTTGTGCTACAAAAAAGTGACTAAGAGTTACTAACTACAAACTGATAAGAAGCTTAGATTAGGAATACCATACGTACTCTTTTAAGAGTACATGTACTCTTTTTCGATCGAGAAATGGGCGTACTCTTCTTTTTGTAAAATTTTACCAAATGTACTCTTTTTTTGTTGGAAGACATTTGATCAGCAAAACCAACGTATTCCTTCCATTTTATGAAGTTTTTTCACGTCTTATGCAAAAACTATGAAAGGAATACAGCTTACAACAAATTACTTTTACATTTTGTTATAATAATCATACACTTTTGGTCGTTGTAAACAGTGAGCGCGATAAGCGCCTTTGAGTATGCAAACAGTAATCAATATGCAAAAGAATTAGGTATCTATAGCACAAGAATATTTTAAAAGAAAATTTATTGAGTAAGTTAGTAAATAGATAAGTAAGTCACATAACCTCCAAGACATTAACAGTATTCTATTAAATTGAAATATCTCGGTGCCACCTCAGATAACACGAAATATAAACCCCGCTTTAGCTATTAATTGGACGTTTTTGGCAAGTTTAAAATCTAAACTTGCCAGAAACGTCTATTAAATTGAAAAATAAAACCATGTTAGAACCGAGCTATGCGCCTGAATGATATTCAATACCAGAGCAAAAGGATAGGGTTTGTCAATGTATTTCGTTCAAACCGAGGTTTCACTTATCCGAGGTGGTCCCTCTCCTGGCTACCTCAAGTAAGCGGGGTTCTATTGCACATGTTTTTGCATACCATCCGGGCGCCAAGATCTAAAAATATTTGGATCTTGTGTCAACCTGATGACTAGGATAACTCGCAAGCTTAGAAAACTGGAGTTTGGATAAGCGGGTTCTACTTATTAACGTTTTTCCTGACTTTACGGACAAATGATCTCAATGTACTCTTTTGGGTGTCACGGGATATGGTAACCCTAGTTTAGATGAATGGGGGTATAATTCAATCCTATGTATAAAAATGGAGGCGTTTTCTTTGTAACAAAATCACGTATAGACAGACAGGCTATGGGAATAAAGGGAAATTTGTACCGTATTTGTTTTCTCCCCTCAATCAGTGTTCCACCGTATCCGACAAAAACAAACACAAATCGTCGCCAGTGTATTGCTACCTCACTCACTCACACGCTCTCTCGCAACACTGACAAAATTTTCGGGGCACTACCGCCCGATGGCAGTGCAACACCAGGTCAAAACCAGCGCAACACCGTCCGAATAAACAAACAGTTTGACAGCACCTAGTGGTGCACCAGTGCAACACTAGTGCAACACTCGGCATAAACAAATACGGTATAGGTATCTGAGAGTTTTTCGAGTCAGAGATGATTTGCACAATATTTTCAAAAATTTTATTTTTTATTGAAAAGAGGCCCCCGTACAAAATTAACTTTAAATTTGATACAATTCGAATAATTATAAGTCGATTTTCATAAAAATTTATTCACGAGCACGAAGAAGTTGAGGACGTGTGAATGAAGTTAAACATTTATAACGGTTTATAAATTTAAAGGTAAAAGGAAGCTGGTTAATTATAATATTTAAATACAGAATTTTTATGAATAGGCATCGTACCAAGATTACCGATTTCCTGTGACTTGAAATATTTGATTTTGACTTAAAAGTCATAATAAAAACCTATTTCAAAATTCTTATTTCTGAATTCTATATATGTTTTCTTATTGAGTTATCGATATTCGAGTCGAAATTCTTTTCTCTATTCGGATTCTTATTTTAGAACTGAACTAAATAGCTACGGAATTTCAAATCTTAAAATCAATATCACTGTATTGGCAAAAATGCGCTGCGCCAAAGTGAACTGAGAGCCACTTTAAAGGAAAAAATAAAAAGCACGTTTTACTTAAGAAAATTTGTTTTGTACGGAATGATCTGCATTTGGTTCGGTTTTCCTATTTGAAACTGTTCTTCGGCTCTGTATGAACTGAAAACTAATTATTTTAATTATGAATTACGCTCTAGTGGCCAAAAACTTCGTCAGCATTTGTATAAATTTTCGTTAGGCCAGACTAAACTGAATCCTTTGAATTTCGTTTTCCATTTCTCCTAGTGGATTGGAGGGATTTTTAACTTCTAATGATAATATAAGCTTATTTTCGTAGCTCACCATCGTTTAGAACACTACCAGTAAGTTGAATCTAAAATATTTCCCATTTAGAAAGTGTGTGAAATTTGTATGGCTCGGTTCACTCTAGCTCAACGAAAAATGCAATTTTTCCAGCATCATTAAGGGACATCAAATTTAGATTGCTTTTTGCGTGTTGGTCGCAACATACGGTACCGAGGAGGTGTGTCTATTCTGATCAATGAAAATATAAGCTCTCAACTCGTTCATTGTGAAAATTCTGATGATTCTGATTTCCTAGTTGTAAAACTACCAGAATTTAGTATGAATATCGTTGGCATTTATAATCCAGGACGATATGTATTCATAAGCAAATTGGATACCTTGCTATCTTGCTTCCCCAATAGTATTGTAATTGGAGATTTTAATCTAAATCTATTGAATCCTGTTTATCGACTCGTTTTAGACTATACCAATACGATTGGAAGCAATGGATTTTCAATTCTAAACCAAATAAATGAATCTTCTGCGACACGCGAATCAAATACAATCAAAACTATCATCGATCATGTTTTAACAGATCTTCTTGAAAAAGCATACCAGTTAACTTTAATTAACATAGACCCCGACCTTTCGGACCATAAAAGTATAATACTCTCTGTAAAAGATTTGAACAACGTCAGCAAAAATAAATCCAATGTCTTCACTAAGACAGTTTTAGAACACGATAAAATTAACAGCGATGATCTGAACGTAGATCATGTTTGTAATTTTAATGAACTATCCTCACATTACAAATCACTGATTGATCGAAATACTAGGAAAATTAATATAAAATCTAAACGATCTTTTAAAAAACCTTATCTCAATCAACAAATCTTGAAACTTATTGAAAAGAAACGTGAACTTTATCATCTCTCAAAGCGTAATCCAGCTTTCACTGAAAATTATAAACAAATTAGAAATCAGTTGTCAAGGTCCATAAAAGATCTTAAAAAGAACTATTATGCGACACAAATTGATACCAATATAAATGATCCTCGGAAACTGTGGCAAAACATTAATCAACTGATCTTTAACAAAACCTCAAATGAAAGAAACTTGATTCCAACAGAAATTGAGGAGAATGAACTTATGATTAAAGAACCTAAAGAAGTATGTGAATCATTCAATAATTACTACATTAATGTATGCCAAACTGTACTGAATGATTGGAATGCGTCAATCCCTGATCTTCTACAGCCACAAATAAGATTCTCATTTTCGAACGTGTCTAGTGAAAATGTCAGCACCTTCATTCATAAATTGAAACACAATTCTGCCTCGGGAATAGATGGTATTTCACCAAGATTCTTACTTAAATATGAATCATATTTTCTTGAAAAATACACGGAACTCATTAATCAATCAATCGATGTTGGGCGATTTCCAGATTCACTTAAAGTCGCGAAAGTTATACCCGTTTACAAATCGGGTGCAAGAAATCTAATGAGTAACTACAGACCAATATCTATTCTGAATTCACTTTCGAAGCCGTTTGAAAAAATTTTGTTTGAACAAATTCAATGTTTTTGCCAAAACAATCAAACAATTAATCGAAACCAATTTGGATTTGTTCCTAAATCAAATACTTTAACTGCAGTTGCAAAATTAATCAACGATATAACTGTGAATCTTGATTCTAAAAAAATCGTATCCTGTGTTTTCATAGACCTCAGCAAAGCATTTGATTGCGTTCATCATCCAATTTTATTACAAAAACTCAAAGAAATTGGTTTTGATAACACTGCATTATCACTGATGGAATCGTATTTGTCCAATCGAACTCAAGCAGTTCACATAGGATCAAATTATAGCTCTCACAAAGTAATAAAATATGGTGTACCTCAAGGTTCCGTCCTTGGACCATTGCTATTTAATATTTATATTAATGATATATTTCAAACACCGCTTTTCGGAAAACTGAAAATGTACGCAGATGATGCCACTCTACTTTATGCAACCGATGATTCGATGAATTTGAAGACATTAATTGAACGGGACATAAAATTACTGTCCGAATACTTCTCTAAAAATCATTTGTCGATGAATCTAAAGAAAACTAAACTTAAGGTGTTTTCCTTAAGAGGTCACTCTAGAACATTGACATTGTCAATAAATGAAACGCAGATTCAACAAATCTCTGAAATAAAATATCTTGGTTTATACATTGACGAACATCTGAAATGGGACGCTCATATAAGCCATATTTGCAAAAAAATAACTCCCTCATGCTTGTGTACAATCCCACCTGATCTACATGAATTCCATTTGGGGCTATGCAGCTGAAACACGCTTGCAACGCCTTAAGATTCTTCAAAACAAAGCTCTCAAATATGTTAAAAATTTGCCTACCTTATTTTCCACTAGATTACTATACAGTCAAAAACTATTACCTTTGGAAATGCTTAACAAATTTGAAACCTTAACTTTCTTTTTCAAAATCTCAAGAAACCTACTGAAATCGAACCTTGAACTCATTTATATAAATAACATTCACAATAGAAATACGAGAAGCGCTGAAAACATTAATTTCTTTTTGCTTAGAGCAAGAACACACTTCGCACAAAAATAACCTTAAGATTTTTCTCTTCAACGCATCTTAAACTTATTCAGCTTAGTGGTACTGATCCACCTTGACGAAGCCTTACGGTACAAAGATAGTTTGGTTAGTCGGGGGATTGGTTATCTCTTCGCTTCGCAATCATAAAAAACTTTAATTCTTTCATAGCACTCCCAAGACAATCTCCTAAAGCAATGCGACGTAGGCGCGGTAAAACCTACTTATATGGACTCTTGGGAGCAAAATGGGATAGGAAATTATCCCCTAGCTTTGCAATCCTCAAACCTTACCAATATCCTTCCTTAGCTCATCCTATTCCTAGTAGCAAAGTATGACTTTGAAGTTTACCTGCCGGAACACCAACAAATCCACCCCTCGAAGAAGTCATAGGGGTCAAGTGTTAATCACGTGCACATCTGTATCGCCGGCTTCAGCAGTCGACAACAGTCTTCAGACTAATCCAACTGCTACAAAATTGTTAACCCTCATCCGCATTAGATTTCATTACCCTAATGAGCACTTGTGGTGTCAATTTGACACCACAAGCTCAAATCGTTATAACTTTTGGCGTGTTAGACCTATTTGAACAAAACTTACATCAAAAGAAACCTTGTAACGTCAGTAAAATATGTTTAGAACATTATATACCGCAAAAGTTACAAGTTTTCTCGTTATTCAGCATGAAAGAAAAAAAATCCGAAAAAACATGCCTCAACTCTCCGAGTAGGTACGGTGGGTGGTGATTCGAGCAGAGAGCGAAGCCGACAGACGAAATAACGATGCGTGTCGTGCATTTCTTCGTCTGTCGGCTTCGCTCTCTGACCAAATCACCACCCACCGTACCTACTCGGAGAGCAAACAAACACGTTTTGCTGGACGCGGTGCTTGTAGTTCTAGAAATTCAGGAATGATTTTACGTTTATAATTTTAATATTTTTGGGAAATCTCACAGCGAGATTTGTTGCACCTCACTAGAGTGTAGATTAAATTAGCTTTCCAATGAATATACTTTTGATTGGTCCAAACAAAGTAAAAGCACTGAAAATCCGGGTACAACCTGACGGTGGACCACAAAAACAGATGAAATTTCAATTTGTAAAAAAAATTGCGCAAAGTAGTGAACTTTGAAAAATTCCAGTAATTTCAATTTTTGTTGCATCTCAAATCTAAAGACAGCAAAATGTTAGAATTTTAATAAAGTTTGTTGTCATATTTTTTCTAAAACTCTACCATCGCTCAAACAGTATTTACTAGCAATCGAATGAAACGTAGGTTTTCTAGACCAGTTTTTTGAACTTTTTGTGACCATTTCATTAAAAAAAATTTAAAAAAATATTTCTTGTCTTCATGATGTAGGCATTAACTTCAGCTTTCATATGCATAAGACAAATATTTTTTTGGACGTGCAATATATGAACTACAGCAGTTTTCGTGAGGCATGTTTTTTCGGATTTTTTTCTTTCATGCTGAATAACGAGAAAACTTGTAACTTTAGCTGTATATAATGTTCTAAGCATATTTTACTGACATTACAAGGTTTCTATTGATATAAGTTTTTTATGAAGTTCATAATAATTCAAACGACTTAAATAGATTTTACTTTTGTGGTGTCAAAATGACACCAAAAGTCGGAAAAGGGAGTTTTTTTGTCCAGGCTTCCAGGGTTCGTCCATAAAAAAAAAGTAAAGATGCAATATTGAAGAACTTTTGAATTCATTTAGGGTCCCCGAAGAAATTTTTGTATTTTGAAGCTTCTGAAAAAAGTTACAAGCCTTCAAACTTGCAATGGTGTCAAAATGACACCCTAATGCGGATGAGGGTTAATAAATAAATAAAAAAAAAATTACAAACTGTTTGGGGCTTATTGCATACTCAAAGGCGCTTATCGCGCTCACTGTTGATTATGACTAGAAGATGCCTTTATAAAAACTGGATATTTCGGTAAGTTGTTGTTTGCTCATTTCTTTCGTAATCCCTTTATAAAATGTGGAACACAAACTTGATTGACTTGAAGAAATAAGTTCGTTCTTCTGATAAAATTTCTTTCACAAAATAGAGTACATTTCGTGAAATTTCACAAAAAGAATAGTACGCCTTTTTTCCGATCGAAATAGGTGTTCTCATAAATCATTCTAATTGATGCGTGTGTGATACGCACATTTAGAGATATATTCTGAATCTAATTGAAATCGATTAAATAGTAACATAGATAATAACAAAGCATTAAAGGGCTTAATTAGAAGGTAATCCAAAACCAATCCTTCAAACAAATACGGAAATTCCTCCGTAAGCAACTTTGTGGCATTGTTAAACCTTTTCGAACCGGCCTTGCGATGGTTATAATCAACTCTCAGATTGAGCATTCCGGTCGATGGGGGTCTCGCGGTCGATAACAAAACAATAAAGAAATCTATCATCACCCCAGATAACAGAATTGCTTGCGTAGAAACCCGTTTGTAACAATTTCCTTAAAAAAAAAATTATTCATATCGCAGATATTGTTCCGGAATCAAGCTCCAAGGATACGGAAAACAATTTAAAAATTTGTGCAACTACAAAATTTACTGGAACATGCAGTTGGTGTCTGCATCTGCACTCGCCTTTTTGTTTGTAGCTCCACTTAACTAGCACACACCGCAGCCTGCACAGCACATTGGTCCGTGTTCGTGACCTAGGCCACATTTTGCTTCATTGTGCAGCAGCGCACCCTATATCAAAAGAACCGAGAGCAAAAAAAATGGAGGTTGGTAGGTATCTCCCATTGGACACGTGCATCGCTGCTGGGAGAGAGCAAAGCTTTGCCATTTTGTGGTGTGGTCATGGTCCTGCCCGAGGCTTGTAGAACACTGAGCAGCAAATCCGACGAGCCCAGAATAGAGAAGCATAGGGTCTGTAGGTATGAATATTGCACGGGTGGGGTTGCTCTAAGGTTCACTTTTGCGCTCGTTGTTTTGGGGATCTGTGTCTTCTAGTGTGGAATTGGAAGTGGGAATGGAGATGAGGTAAGTTTCGTGCTATCCCTGAAAAATGCAGCTGTTGTTCCAATTTGGGAACGTGTTGCTTATCTACCCAGTCCGATAGTTTGTTATTGTGCAATGGCGCTATACTGGTGATGCGATTGCATTACCCTATATTTTATTTATTGTAAACGGGAATAAACGTAAATCAATGAAGACAAAAAGGGTAATTTACATTCCGTAGAGCCAAATTGCCATATGCTCGTCCCTGTTGACTGAAACTTATGTGCCTAAAATTGATATCGCATATCAATTGCTGAACAGTTTTCCAAAATTTCAATTAGTTTAATCTTTCAGGTGTTTTTTCTTCTAGAATTCTTCGATTGTCATTGTTATAGGACGGTAGGTACATATATGTATTTTTCTGAAGCAATCAAATCGGCACCGAAGTCTAATGATGTAAAATACTCTGGCTGGATTGGTGCTTACACCAATATAAGTCGAAAGATAAGATCTGGTGGTACGTAAACTCTCGTGCTAAATATTTAGTCACATGGAAACCAGCGTGGGGAAGCGAAATGTGAACTTGTATCGTTATCAACTTTTCCACTCAGTTACCAGAGGAATGCGTGAATTGAATTGTTATCTATAGCGATTTCCGACATCGTTACCTTCTGAGTGTCTAGGTTAACAAACCTCGCATTTGTTACAGACAATTCCAAACTAGTCAATCCAAATAAATTTTGAACAATTTTCGCGACCGATATTGCGGTCGGAAACATTGTCAGATCCATAGGGGAGAATGAGGATACTTGATCCCTGGGGATACTTGATTCCTTAGCTATATCTCGAAACTGGAATGTCTTACAAAGACCAAATGTTCTTGAAAAATGTGCCAAAATGAGCAAAATAACAATGCTTGTAGTTTAAAAAATTTTAACAAAATAATTGTTTGAGTAATTGAACTTTGTTTGAAAAATTTCACAAAATGTAACTTGAAGATCTTTTTTCATCACTTTAAAATGTTCCTTACATGGGAAAATTATAAAAAAAATATTTGTTCCAATGTATCAATCGTTCGAACGTAAAATGAACTTCATAATGCCATATTTTCAAAGCAATGGAAAACTCTCAATTTTTTTCAGAAAAAGTTTTCTAAAATGTTGATTATGGGTACAATTGATCTCCTAGAGTTGGGTACAATTGATCCCCCTTCCAAACGGCATATTCTTCTTCTGAATTGATCGTTATGATTGCTGATTACGAAATTACTAATATTTATCCAAAAACTAATATTTATCAAACAATTGTCTGAAGAAAAGAGCAAAAATAATTAATTTTCTCTTAATTATAAAAAATAGCGCCTTTAAGTATGCAATGTTATTAGCGTTGAGACAAAGTTATAGAATTTTCTTCTTATGTCTGTTATAAGTTGTGAAATGAGACAAACATGACCAAAATAGTCAATTTACATTCTATCTTGGGGTTTTGTTTGATTTTTATACAAGGATTAGGGCTTCCTGAATAAAAGATCAAGTCTCCTTCAATAGGGGATCAAATCTCCCCTAACTTCAGAAAAATCGCAATTTTTTTACTCCCACGAAAATGCTTCTAGTTCATCAACGGGTTCAAGTATCGTTCTAGTTTTTGGAGCATAGAAACTTGAAGTTACAAGCTGTCAGAAAATGTCAAAGACGGCGAGTTGCTAAATTTTTACAAAAAGATATGGTGAAAATAAGAAAAGGGGATCAAGTATCCCCACTCTCCCCTACACAAAACTTGATGAATTGTTGTGGCATCCTCGGGTCGGCAATAAGTTCCATGTGGTTGGGAGTAGTTTGGATTTAGGTATGTATCTATGTGTATGCTGCACGTGTGTAAACCGTGAGTGCGGAAGTGATCCGAACAACAACATAGTGCACAACATGAACATACCGGATTGTTGTGGTCTGTCGCATGTCATCTTTTGCAACGTTTGCTTGCCGAAATAGGTTAATCGAGTTGACAACGTTTAGATCGGATCAAAAAGTGATGAAAATTTAAGATTAATTAAAGATAATAAAGCTACAGAACATTAATATTCTTTCAAAAGCGTAGAGCGTCTTTGTTCGAGATATTTTTTATAGTTTATGTTACGGAATAAAAGTATTTAATAATATGAAAACGCCATTGAACTGCTTAATTTAGCTGTATAATTTTTAAAATCGTCATTTGGATTTTAAAAATATTTTTAATAATCGACTTAAGTATTTTAACGTCACGTAAATGCTAGTGTTGTTATTTGTGCTTGGTGAGCCGCTCTTAAAAAAGTAAACTTTTTTGGTTATGCGAATAATATAAAAAAAATGGGTGAATTTAAGCGTTTTTGAAAAGAGATAAGTGTCTCTGATTCCTTTATATAATTTGTTTATTTGAAAGGGTAGCACTGATCATACTGACATGACACTTAGAACACACATTTTTTTCGTCAAATTTAGCAGGTTCGCAATATCGACGGTAGGTGGCGAACTTACCATTTTTTCCGATACAAATGCTCTGTAGAAAAAATGTACCTATTTAGCCCGATTTTATCGTCTGTATTGCCTGTTTTTTTCGAAAGTTGGGTGGCATTTTCTAACTGGTATAGCATTTCTTCAAATCGATCGATGCGCACTCTGGAATCGATATTGCGTACTGTTGGAAAAATTATCAACAAACGAAATCGAGAGTCCAGTCAGTATGGTCAGTGAGGGTAGCGTGGGCAATACCGATTGGGCAGCCTTTAGTATTGGCTGAATGGATAGCTTTGTCTTAAAATATGTTAAAAGAACTAAGATTTCTGGTTTTCTGCATATGAAAATTATCAGTCGATAGAGCAAAATTCGAGAAACACACTTTAGTTGTCTGAGTTGAGCAAATTTCAAAATATATTTCGGAATGGAAACTTTTCAGTTAATCAAAGGTGTGGAGATTAAAATATTGAAATTTGAAATTTGCATGGAATAATTATTTGATGCAGTTTTATTTTGAATTTTTTTTTAAAATGGACATAAGAGAAAACGATTGTTACATTTCCTGGGGGCATCCATAAATTACGTAACGCTCCTAGGGGGGGGGGGAGGGAGTAAGCTCGAGCGTTACGAATTGTGACATAGGGGGGGAGGTATGCTCATCGTTACGTAACGATTTTTTTCCTTAAAAATTTCAGTTTACTTAATCGCAGCTATTTTGATGTCATGCCATTTTCGCAGAATGATAAACATACCAAAATCTGCTTAAAATTTGTAGGCTTCAACATGATTGAAACTGGTTTGTATTCTTTCCCCTTTAAAGATTCTGAGATAGACTCCGACATTGATTGAATATCCGAATTGAATATCCGTAAAATAACCGTTGGAAAACCGAATATTAGGTTCATTTACTCCTAAGAACTCAGTTCAACCTTAAGACGGAAATTTTACTATTTTTTTCTCAATTGATTTAAAAAAAAATTCAATTTTGATTATTCCGACGAATACTACTAAGTGAAATATATTTTGCATAACAAGTTATACTTTTTTAACAAACTAAAGTAAACAAGGAAGATCATCAGTGAACAAGCACAGAGCAACTCGGATTAAGACAATCAATTTATTTTATCAAAAAGTTATCATCATTGAGTACTAAGAAGCGATTTGGATGGATATAAATTCCGTTTTGTAAAACGTTGAAAAAATTATGTCAAATTCTTTTTTTGATCTTCGAAAATCAGTATTTAAAAACATTATAAGATAGGGGGGGGGGGAATTATCAGCGTTACGTAATTTTCAAAGGGGGGTACGTCGTAGCGTTACGATTTGTGGCATACGGGGGGGAGGGGGTCAAAAAGCTGCATTTTTGCGTTACGTAATTTATGGATGCCGCCTTAGAAACGAAATAATTCACTTTAATAAGATGTAGGGGAGATAAGGGCATAACAAGCACCCGGGACATAGGAAGCACTTCTCTTTTCTTCAAAAGTATGCGTTTTTTTTAAATAAATTTTCATTAGGAATAGATTCGTACTTCCTATAGTATAAATTTTTCACCAAAAAAGAAATCTCTTTATCATCTTTGCAGACATGTTTAAACAAAAACATCTAGGTTCTCAAGTGACGAAAATATTATAATATTTGAGCACCAGGAAATTCGCTTTTATGACCTTTGAATCATATTGATCTATATTGTACGCACTGCAACATGATGTACACATTGTTCCTCAATTTTCACCATCATTAGTTTTTGATTTTTCACTAAAATTAATTTTAAAACGCGTTTTTACTTTAATTTGATTCGATAATTAATTGAGAACAATTTATCGCGGCACGAAGAGCGTTTTCTTCCGTAGCATCTAGCAGCGAATCCAACTCGAAGTAGTCAACTGAATGATAGAGTTTTAGCTTCACCAGCTAACATCAGACGATTTAGCCTATTGGTAAGATGTCGGAGATGTAATCAGAAGACTCGAGTTCGATTCCTGTTCGAGGAGATTTTTTTTTCATTTGTCATTCATGATCAGGGCCGGATTAAGCCATCGGGGGGCCCGGGGCAATTTCTCTCGGGGGGCCCCTATAATTCGATTTTTTTTCCAAATGCTACCCAGAAAATACAAAACCTTTCAAACGTGTAAAAAACTGGAGATGAGCGCAGTATACTATCTTCCAAAAACCATGTTGTCTGCGTAGAACATAGTTTCTAGTATTTTAAAACAAATAAAAATTGTTAATCAATCATGTGCAAACATTGGTAAAGAGTTTAGAAATTTCTTAGAAATGAAAACTCTGATAAAATTTAATTCTCATTGTTTTTAAAACCCTTATCACCAACTAATATTCTCTAATTTAAAAAAAAAATGACCGGATAGATATTCTAAATGATTTTCATATTATCATTGATCGTTTGGTTTGTGCTTAATCGAGAAATATTTACCTAATGACAATTAGGAAGTACCATGAAGATTTGAAACATAGAAAAAAAAAAATAAAAAAAAACAAACAAATAATTAAATCCACATTCCATAGAGATACAGATATAAGAGTTTAAGAATTCAAATCTTTAAATAACGTTATATTCAGAACCAAAATTCAGTGTTTTAAATCAAGTTTTGAGAAACGAAATATGAATTAAATTAAAAATAAAAATATACAGAGTTACAATCAGAGCAAAAGCAGAAATTACACCAAATATTAATTTCATTCGATACCCTTAAAGCCAAAGGGGTATTAGTGGAAAAATGATCGGTTGAAAAAAAATAAGAATAAAGATTAAATGCTAAAAACACAGAACCAGTTATCATTGAAAAAAATCAGATAAGGAATACAAATGAGTTTAGTACCTTAAACAAAGATTCTGAATTTTCAAAATTCAGAAAAATAATGAAACTGAACTTCAGTAACTGAAGAAACAACACAAGACTTGAAAATCCCGATGAATTGAATCTGGAAAAAGATAAGATTAAGATCATAGAAATATTCATATTAAGAAAATCACTCAATGATACTAGCAACTCAACTATGAGATCGTTTTTATGATAATTTGAGAATGATCATTCGGAAAATGATATACTGAATTCAGGATATTCACTTCAGACGATGATAAAATTTTGGATGAATCAGTTGAAAATGTTCCAATACCAATTTCAAGTCTAAAACAGAAATTGGGATGGAAATTCAATACAGAAACCCTGTACTGTCGATTGGTCCAATTTAAGGAACTACAGTTTTTTAACAAATATTTTACATTCAAAAATAGGGAGGGAAAAGGGTTTAGAATTTAGAAACCAATGCATATTTCAATAATAATGATTTTAATTTTAATAATAATTTTAATAATAATGATTGAATAATTGATATTAACCCGGATACTGCTCGGGTAAAATTCTGAAATGTTTATCATAAAGCGAAATTAGCTGCTATTTTAGTGCAGTAAACCATAACTTGGAAACTCAACGTAACAACAAATATTATTGTTGTGCGAGACGTTTGAATGTAATGAAAATGAAAAATGAAATTTTTTCTTTATTTTACCTGTTCTGTACAGAATATCGTAACTGATATGATTTGATAAAAAAGGAAAATTTGAGGTGTTTTTCCTAATATTTTTCTTATTTTTCCGAATTTGGTTTTGTCCAGAAGATTTTATTATTCTCAGCTCGCAAAATGTGGGAGAGCTTCTTCACTGCTTACTCTAGGGGGCCCCCTTAACTTTGTTAAGACAAAAACTAATCTAGATATTATTTCACGGGGGCTCTTTAGTTTTTATATTTCAAGTTTTCATCCAGATTTTCTAGTTTTGAGTTCTTTTCATGGATTTGTAGTAGTATGATTAAAGTAATGTTAAAACTTCTTTTCCCTCGGGGGGCCCCCTTGTTCAAAGTACCAGAAACATAATATATGAGTGTGTAAATTGTTTGTATTCTGCAAACAGTCATACATTATTTTAGTAAATATTGCTTTGTTTAATTGATATACGCCTCATCGTTTAGTGCAAAATGCATCGCCCATGAATGGTAAATGAATAAAAAAAACCACCTCGAACAGGAATCGAACTCGAGTCTACTGATAACCTCTCCGACGTCTAACCAATAGGCCAAATCGTATGATGAAACAAGCCAAGCTGTAGCTCTATATTCAGTTGACTTCATCGAGTGAATTCCACTGCTTGATTCCACGGCAGAAAACGCCCATCGTATCCCGATTTATGTTGCTTATACTGCCGCAGTATATTACTGATCAGTATATTACTGATCAGTAAATTACTGATTTTCAGCATTCAGCAAAAAAAATTAAAATGCATTTTGAAACGTTTATATTTACTTTTTCAATTATCAACCAGTTAGGAAATAGACTATTTTAGTGTCTGAACATGAAACAATGATGTAGGTCACATATAATATGTGCTGTTTGCTATAGTTAAATAAGCGCAAGCGTCTTCCTTAAGGTGGTCGTTATGCCCTTATCTCCCCTACACTATCAAATTGATATTCTACATGGTTTTATTTCAATAAAAAATCTCGAAATTGCTATAGACAAGAACAATTTGAACTGAAATCGATCCTTTGTGTTTAGTAAACTTTGATAATTACCTCTCATGATCAACACTTATTGATACAAAACGTTTTCACTACTGAAAACATTAAAAATAACGTCATAAAAATTAAATTTTTAGTTTTGAAATTTTATTTTAGCCGTGATAAAATTTAAAAATTAGTTTGTTACTTTGATTTATCGGCCTAGCGGTGAAAAGTGATGTCCTTTTTAGTAGGGACATCTAAAGATTATGAAATTTTTATATAGATGGATAGAAGGTTAGAAGAAATGAAAGATGGTGAAAATGAGCGGGTAGAATTTGTTTAGAAGCATTACCATCACATATCAAATTTTTGTTCCTCACGAGCCTACTACTATGAAGCGGTAGATACAGATAGAGTTGCATCTACCACCACACATTAGTAGGCCAAGCGTGGTCCGCCCCACAAGAGAAAACTTGCAGTGCGGACGAACAAAAAGATGATATGTGATCGCTCAGATAAGCTCCCTTTAACTCAGAAACGCATCTATCGATGTTTAGTCTTCTCAGTTTGTTCTCTTCGCATTTCGTTACATGCGGGGTTTGCATGCGAAACGGTACGGTCGATAGTCTGATAGTGACCTACCACCGATGCTATGATGTCGTGTTTTTATTTCTTTTTGGCCAAAGTTTTTTTTTTTAATTTTATGAAGAGATTGATCACCGTAATTTTTGTTTGTTACTTTGATTTATCGGCCTAGCGGTGAAAAGTGATGTCCTTTTTAGTAGGGACATCTAAAAATTACTGTATTATTATGTATTTGGAATTAAATTACCTTAAACCAAGGATGAGCAAATCGCGAGACGCATACGGCCCTCGAGACATGTTTATGCGGCCCGCGAAGCTGTGTGTATGTATGTATGTATGTTGGTTATCCACCAATGGGTGCACGGATTCTGCCTAAGTATGTGCTCATTCGTGTATATACCTGGCCAGCTGGCAACTGATTGAGCATTCTTATTATATAGTCAGTTAGGCTGGAACAAATATCAATTTCTTCTTTTGTCACCCCCCCCCCCCCCCCCTTCGAAATTTCCAAAAACCCTGAGGGGGGAAAAAAATAAAGTATTTTATGTAAATTTCGAAAAAAATATCAAATATCTGAAAGATTACAAGACCAAAAAACAAATTTTTGATTATGGGAGTCTTTCCACCTTTTGTATTCTTGATTTTATTGAATTTTTCGATAAAAAATTACTAGATTTATAGGTTTTGTGCAATGATATAGTATGCAATGTGGTTGCATGCAAGTTTTCGTGCAATTTATTCCAATATATTTGTTTTTTCGCATTATTTTTTATTGTCCCCCCCCCCCCCCCCCCCTTGCGATGTTTCAACACCGAGTGACAAAAGAAGGATTTGAAATTTGTTGCGGCCTTATAGGAGGAAACACATCTTACCTATCGGCCACTTATGGGGTTCGAACCCAAAATTTTTCTTGTCGATACCGGGAGTCGAAACCAGTACGCCTGGCATACCAAAGTTTTATAATAAAGACTGGGTGAACGATCAAGATTTCTAATCGACAGGACTCTGCAAAATTCCGACTTCTCGAAAAAAACAATATCTGTAATTCTGAGATTAAACATAAAAAGTTGGTAACGATTACACAGGGAAATTGCATTTTTGGTGACAATGTTTCAATAACTGATTTTGTAAGATTTTGGCGTCCTGAATTCAAAACATTTCACAGATTTGTCTACCACCTGTAGTTTCGGTGATATGGCGTGTGGAAATTTTTAAAATGGTCAGTTTTGGATAAGGGAAATCGATCTTTGATAACTGATAATCCAATGAACCTACCTAAAAACAAAGCTGATTTACTATTCATCATTCAATCATGGACACAGATATTGCCAAGATATTCTTGTCTCGGAGATACAATGCTTTTCTTCAATTTCTACAATTTATAGAAATTCAAAAAAAGTCTACAACTTCTTGAGACATAGGAATTAAACAAAATAATTGAAGTTTTGATGTCAAAGATTTCAATTCATTCAACAACTTTGTTGAAGACTTCAGTTTCATTTTTCTATACCATTTCGATTATTTTCAAAATTCAAAATTACTCGCGGTTTTTGGGAAAGTTAATCATTTTACATATAGAATATGTTTGTGGCGACGTAAACCATATTACTCTCACATCATCATTTCATCATCATCATTACCATTCCATCATCATTCACCGTCATTCATCATCATCAGCTCAACACTAACACTACAAACTAGTTCTCGAACATTCCATCAGTCAGTCCAGTCGAGAACCTTCTCGAAACAAAGACACGCATGCAGCAATAACAATAACAACAGCCACGCAACTGACGCCAGCAGACAATAGCCGGCAAACCAACAAAAGCAACAACAAACGATAGCACCGGCAAACAACCAATAGCGTTCTCGCATTCATACACTCACACTCTCACAATCCATAGCTATAAATATCCGATCATTGTAAATAGTTAGTTAGTAATAAAGTGACCATTATAGTGAACACGTCTGAATCATTTAATCCCGAGAAACCGAATCCCTCTTCGGGCGGAAACCCCCATAAATTGGTGACCCCGTACGTTCAGTAAAGTGATCGCGTGTGAACCGACTTTCCCGAAAGTTCTATCGTTATCGCGAGTGTTCGAATTCTCGAAGCCTCCGTCGCGAGTGAAAAAATAAAAAACGCCAGTGCAGTGCAGATTTTCCAGAAAGCTCCACGCCTTTTCTCGTCGTGCCGTGTGTTTTTTATAATCAGTTCGCCGCGAGATTTAAGTGTTGTCTAAAGAATTTTTAGAGAAATTTATCGCCAAAATCGCGAATGATCCTAGTGTATCAAAATGACTGATTACGAATCTTGCTCGGCTAGTTCTTTGAAGCTAGAAGACAACGAACGACAAACGGAAAACACGCCAACGGTTATCGCAAAAATCGGTTATCCACCATTTGACGCCGATGACATTGAAACATGGTTCCTTTGCCTGGAAGCCGCTTTTACCGTGAACCAAATCAAGCTCGATAAGCTAAAATTCAACGCCATCATCGTAGCACTCGGATCGCGAGCTAAATTTGTGCATTCAACGATCGCAAGATGCAACGAGTCTGCCGCCAGTGACAAGTATGCGACATTGAAAGCCGCCGTTCTCGCTCACTTTCAACCATCTGAAAACCAAAGGTTGACAAGTCTTCTTTCCGGCATGACACTTGGAGATCAAAAACCCAGTGTTCTCCTGTCGGAAATGCGGCGACTCGGAGGAGCAGGCTGTACGGACAACGTGCTTTCGAATCTCTGGCTTCGTGCTTTACCGTCAACCGTTCGGTCAATTATTGCATCCATGCCCACTTCCACGTTAGACGAGCAAGCAAAGGTAGCCGATAAAATAATGGAAGCTTCAGGAAAAATGAAATTCTGGCTGTACAATCGGAAGGAACATCATCTTTGTCCACCCTGGAACAACGCATCGAGTCCCTTTCCCATCGTCTGGAACAAGCGTTATCTGGAAATTTCCGGAGCCGACAGCGTTCAAGAAACCGATCGCAAAACCGTTCATCAGGCCCACGTCAACATTCGCAGCAAAAAAACAACCGTCGTTGGATATGCTGGTTCCATTACCGGCATGGAGCTCAAGCCAAAAAATGTGAGAAACAAAAAGGTGACAGCGCAAACACTCCTTGCATTTTTTACGACGGTAAAATTGAAACCTACAACCGAAACGAAAAAAACTAACCATCGTGCTGTCTCCTGACTGCACAATTTCGACCGAGAACTTTCTCGAACCTTATGCATCCAATCTTACCAGCATTAAGCTGAACCAAACCATCAACATTCGCCGTATTCACGTCCACGACCAACAAACGTCGCAAAGCTTCCTAATCGACACAGGAGCAGATATCTCTGTGATCCCACCAACACCAAAGGAAATGTTGAACCGAACGAATTCACATCAATTGTTCGCAGCCAATGGAAGTCCGATCGCTACTTACGGCACCAAACGATTGACAATCGACATTGGTCTACGTCGTTCGTTTACCTGGACCTTCACGATAGCTGAAGTCAAATCACCCATCATCGGAGCAGATTTCCTGAAGCATTACGACTTGCTAGTGGATCTCCGGAGAAACAAGCTCGTCGACAACACAACGAAACTGGAAATCAACAACATCAATGCAGTCTCCGAACCATCCATCACCACATTCGATGTGAACGCACCATTTGCACAACTACTTAAGGAGTTTCAGGACATTACAGTTCTGAACATGAACCACCGTCCTACGAAAGCGCAAACAATGCATCAAATCATCACGACTGGTCAGCCCGTTTTTTGTCATCCCCGCCGTTTGCCCATCGACAAATTGAACGAAGCCAAAGCGGAATTCAAATTCCTCATGGAACAAGGCATTTGTCAACCCTCGAAAAGCTGCTGGGCCAGTCCACTACATCTAGTGAAGAAGCCGAATGGAAAATGGAGACTTTGTGGTGACTACCGCAATCTTAATGCGATCACAGTCCCAGATCGGTATCCAATACCCCACATCCAGGACTTCTCAACAATTCTGCATGGTAAGTCCATTTTTTCGTGCATCGACTTACAACGAGCATACCACCAAATTCCTGTGGCACCTGAAGACATTCCCAAGACCGCTATTACCACGCCTTTCGGATTGTTCGAATTCAAATACATGACGTTTGGCCTACGGAACGCCGGACAAACTCTACAGCGTCATTTGCACGACATCCTCGGAGATCTGGACTTCGTATTCCCGTATGTGGATGATTTGTGCATAGCATCCACCACCGAAGACGCACACAAGCTGCATCTGCGCACTGTCTTCCAGCGACTCCGGGAAAACGGTCTCATTATTAACCCAAGCAAGTGCCAAATTGGACAACCGGTCGTCGAGTTTCTCGGTCATTTGATCACCAAAGATGGCATCAAACCCAGTCCAAAAAAGGTTGATGCTGTCTTGAATTTCCCACGTCCGACCGTAGCAAAACAGCTCAAGCGATTTCTTGGCACCATTAATTTTTATCGACGTTTCATTCCTCACGCCGCCGTCGATCAACAGATCTTACAATCGATGATCTGCGGAAACATAAGGAACGACAACACCGTTTTGCAGTGGAGTGAAACAACCAATCAAGCATTCGAAAAATGCAAACAGGACCTAGCCAATGCCGTCCTTCTAGCACATCCAGCACCTGAAGCAAAACTAGCCCTGGAAGTGGATGCCTCTGGCACAGCTATTGGGGCAGTTCTTCATCAAATCACCGAAAATGGTCGACAACCACTAGGATTTTTCTCCAGGAAATTGAGTGACAGCAAAAGGAAAGCTAGCACGTATGACCGAGAGCTATTCGCAATCTACGAAGCGATAAAGCATTTTAAGGACATGCTCATCGCTCGTGATTTCTGCGTGTACACAGATCACAAGCCTCTCACCACAGCTTTCTATCAGCGCCCGGAACGTGCTAGTCCAACTCAACAACGCCACCTCAGCTTCATCAACGAATATACAACCGACATTCGACATGTCCCCGGCGAAGCAAACAAAGTTGCTGATATGTTGAGCCGTATCGAGTCAATCACCAACGATACAATCGATTTCGATCGTATGGCCTTCGAGCAGAATACTGATCCCGAGCTGAAGCTGTACCTGGAAAATCCTCCACTGAACACAACCCTCAAGCTGAAAGCGCTCTAGTCCCCGTTGTCGTCTGCGCCTATCTATTGCGACGTGTCAACTGATGCCATCCGTCCATTTGTGCCGAAGCAGTTTCGCGATGCGATCATGAGAAAATTCCACAACGTTTCACATCCTGGAATTCGTGCGACAACTCGTCTTATCTCTGATCATTTCGTATGGCCTTCACTGCGTCGAGACTGCAAGAATTTCGCCACAAACTGCATTCCATGTCAACGAGCGAAAGTTCACCGACACAACAAAGCACCGATCGTGCAAATCTCCACGCCGAACGAAATATTTGCCCACATCCACATGGACATCATTGGACCATTACCGCCATCAGAAGGGTACGTATATTGCTTAACCCTCATCGATAAATTTACTCGTTGGCCAGAAATAATTCCCATCCCTAACATGACGGCACACACGATCGCACGAGCCTTTGTCGCAGGCTGGATCGTACGATTCGGCGTCCCCGTTAACGTCACTATGGATCTTGGTCGCCAATTCGAATCCGAGCTGTTTCGTGAATTAACGAAGCTGTTGGGCATCACTCACCTGAGGACGACACCGTACCACCCGCAAGCTAACGGACAGATTGAGCGAACACACCGCCAGCTCAAAGCCGCCATTATGTGTCATCAGAATCCCCACTGGACTGAATCCTTGCCCATCGTCCTTCTCGGCATGCGGACATCGCTGAAGGAGAATATCGAAGCATCGAGCGCTGAGCTTACATATGGCACAACTCTTCGTCTCCCAGGAGAATTTTTCGCATCATGCTCAAGCAAACCGCCATCCGCAGAATATGTTGCCGACTTGAAAGCGGCTATGGCAAAATTGCGACCAACGCCAACAAGCAACCATTCGAAACAAGCGACCTTCATTCAAAAGGAAATGTCCACATGTACCCACGTTTTTGTCCGCGTTGGAGCAATCAAACCGCCACTTACACCGCCTTACGATGGACCATTCAAAGTGTTGTGCCGAAAGAAGAAAGTTTTCATCGTGGACATCAATGGTCGAAAGCAGCCAATTTCTATCGACCGTTTAAAAGCTGCACACATGCAAGCCAACGAACCAACAGTGAAACCACCCGATCCCGGTGAAAGATCATCTGATGCTAAGGACGAACAGGAACAACCCAAGTACCGATTGTGTGTTATAACTTTTGCGTTCCCTATGAGGTTTTGAAGCCGAAGTTATCTTTCGAAAAATTTTCTTTTGTGCCCACTCATGATGCCCTCGTTAACGTCAATTCAGACAAAAAAGGAACGGGAATATTATTGCGTAATAATATAATTCATTCAAATGTTTTATTTAACTGTGATGGTCGGATATCGTCAGTTCGTATCGATTCAGTTAATTTTGTCAATGTCTATGCACATTCTGGTAGCAATTTTAAAAAAGAGAGAGATCACTCATTTCAACAAGATATCATCAATCATTTGGCTTTCGGTATAGAAAATATGGTTATCGGTGATTTCAATTGTATCCTGAATCCTGATGATATGACTGGGACTATAAAAAATTATTGTAATGGACTTTCAAATCTTATTAATGGGTATCGCCTCAAAGATGTTGAAAAAGAAATTTTAAAGTCGAGGGTTAACTATACTTTAATTCGAGGTTTGGTCAAATCCCGTCTAGATCGCGCATACGCTTCTGATATAGTGATAAAAAATGTGACTGACTTCCAAACTGTACCATTAGCTTTCTCGGATCATCATAATATTACTTTTAAACTTAAAATTTTTGATCGATCAAGTATAATTTGTACAGGTCGAGGATATTGGAAATTGAACTCATATTTTTTTAAGCACGATGACATTTTGAATCAATTTACAACTTTTTTCTCAAACCTGAAGCAAAGAAATTCATATTTAAATTTCAGTTTTTGGTGGAACAATGATTTTAAAAATAACGTGAAAAATATTTTTACTATAAATGTCTGTTTGAATTGATGGAAAAACAAAAAGCCGATGAAATAGTAAACGAAGAGTTATCCATTGTTAAAAGCAAATTGATGGAGATAGAGCAGCAAAATTTAGAATTTTACAGACATAATTTCAAACCATCCTCTTTACTGGAAGATGAGAAAATGAGTTTATATCAAATTTCATCTAAATTGAAACAAACAACCTCTTCGAAGTTGTTATCTCTTCGTATTGATGATCGTTTAGTTACAGATACAGCAATTTTAAAGAAATTAATTCAAAGCTCTTTTACAAATATTTTTAAAAAATCTGATGAAAATTCAAATAACGATAATGAAATCCTTCTTACTTACTTACTTACTTAATGAGTAAGTAAGAAGGATTTCATTATCGTTATTTGAAATCCTTCTTACTTACTCATTAAGTAAGTAAGTAAGTAATCCTTCTTAGTTTGAATAAAAAGCTCAATGAAACTGAGAAGCAAAATCTTTTAAAATAGAAAATCTATAGAAATAGATGAAATATACACAGTACTAAACAGCGCTTCTAAAAATACCGCCCCTGGACCTGATGGTCTATGTTATAGTTTCTATAAAGAATATTTTTACATACTTAAAAACGATATGGTGATGTTATATAACATGTATCTTCATGATAATGTATATCCACCTGGATTATTCATTATTACTGGAATTATTACTTTGTTACCGAAAAAAGGAAATTGTCATGAGTTACAAAATCGAAGACCCATAAGCATGCTTAATACTGATCATAAAATTTTCACCAAAATTCTTTGGATTAGATTACAGCCGCTCTTGAGCAAGTTGATAGGTCCAGGTCAAACAGCAAGCCTTATAGATAGCTCATGTATACAAAATCTTCAAACTATCAGGAATATTCTCATACAATCTCAACGTTCTAAAAGTTTCAAGTGTTTGCTTTTGAGTTTAGATCTTGAAAAAGCTTTCGATCGCGTCGATCATTGTTTTTTATGGCAAATCCTTGAGAAATTTGACTTTCCTATACAATTTATAAATTGTATCCAGAGACTTTACTTGAACGCCACTTCAAAAATACTCTTTAATAGATTTTTAACCGATCCTATTCCTATTAAATCTTCAGTTAGACAAGGATGTCCTTTAAGCATGGCTCTTTTTTGCTTAAACATAGAACCCTTAATTAGAATGTTACATGAATCGTCCTGCAAAACAGGTGTTCGCTACGAATCCGGTAGGAACAAGACGAGCGGGGGCGCAACAAGCGAGGTGGTTAGACCAAGTAGAGCGTGATCTGGCGAACGTGGGGTGCCCGAGAAATTGGAGAACGGTTGCCATGGACCGAGTGAATTTTAGGAATTATGTTCGTCAAGTTATGTCGTGAGACGGTATACTATGTAAATAAACTATTTATGATGTGGAATAGTTATATCATCCATCACGTTGATAGGCTTTTCGATGTAATTCAGCTATTACGTAGCTTCTTTTTCGACATTTCACTCATGATACGAAAAAATAAATTTTATATGAGACAAGTTTAGGAATTCTGTACTTGTTTATTCTCGACAACATCAATGATTATGAGAATTGGACCAATGGAGTCATTTTAGGTGACTTGTAAACTATTTATTTTGGTCAATAAATTGGATTTTTCGTCTGTGCCAGTACTTTTGGTGTGAAAAGCCTGATAGAAAAACGAACACTAAATGTAAATAAATTCTTCGACACCAACAATAGTTTGTCTGATGATAGCACAAAATTACTCTAACAAAAAGTTAGATGTATATGCTACGGCTTTACCACACCATTTGGTTAAAATGTGTAATCGAACTTATTGAACACCCTGTAGGGTTATTCTGATTATTGATACGTTTCTTTTTATGAGATAATATTTGTTATTGACTAACAATATCTAAACACCGCGTCCAAGTAGGTTTATTTTGCGTTTGAAATTTTATTATTGAATCACCCTAGTTACCCTAACAGTATGAGTGTTGTTTACACGCTTTTGTGGCTCCAGGGTATATGGTCTTTCAGGGAGAAGTGGCTCATTAGATATTTCTCTGGACACTATCCAGTGGAAAAACTACCAACCCGACGCGTTTTCTTTTAAATATAAAACTGTTAAGATTTATGTGTCAAATTGGGCTCAAATTGCATCATTTTTGAAAGAATGCTCATAATGGGGTGGGAGGTGGCAATGGTGCTTGAGGGGGCCGCCCGAGGAAAAAACAATAATGTTTTGGTCAAAACAGTAATCTCAACAATCAGATGAGATCTGAATGTTCAAAGTTTATGAACCCTAATAGTCGTATTATAGAATGATGTGAAAAGTAGGACAACATTTTCTAGGGCATATGCTAGGACTGCTGCACTCAAAATTAAATGATACCAACACACTCAAACCCGGAATCACATTTCCGATTGTTCAGCTTCCGCATCGCGCTCTCATTGAAATTGGCCCTCAATGGCGGGTAATCCAGATTACCACCGCTCTCGTCGTTCTGTGCCAACTGAAATAAATATGTACCTCACCAGAAGAACTTTCTTGAATGGGATCACGGGACGGGTGTGGTCTTGGCAACGTTCTCTCGTTGGCGTATGTTTATTAGAGACACACAAATTCAATCGGCAAGGCCCTTTGTCCTTTAATTGAGGGTTGGAAATTTGCGCGCCTTTCTACGCCGCCAACAACGGTTTCAAGCCATGAGCAAAAATAAAACGAAATCATGTTATTCTGTGGTGAAAAATATCCAGCTATATGTCAGGCCAGCGATGCCTAATTGGATCATAATACCGTTTGGCGTAGCATTTTAATGATATCCAGCTCCTATCCGGTGGATGTAATTCTCCCCAACATAGGCCTACATAACAACACTTGTCAATATTCCAACGAACTGACCTTTTCTAAGAACAAATTTCACTACAACACGGCTAGAACTGGGGATTAAAACCGGGCGGAAGGTAGCCTTGGCTATTTTCAATACGCATGGGATGATACCGAGTTTCGGTTCTTGACCTTAGAAACAGAGCAACAATTTTGCAACTTCTCGAGTACCCATACCTAGTGCTTACTTACTAAATGTCTGCCGTCGCTTGATAAGCTTTCCCTGCTGATAACCCCATTGGTGGTCGGCATTCTCGGAAGAAGTGCGGAATGTTCTAGATCCGAATTACTTCACATGCGTCGAGCTTCACATTCATACTTAGTAGCTAATCGACATCATAAAAAATTTGATTTCGATGGACTGGCGCAAGCCTTTTCTATTTAGTTGGTAGATAATCGTGGGCACTCTTGACATAGTTACATAAGTTACATATTCATTGAAAATCTTATTTGAATTGTATTAATTCATATTTCAGATATTTGATATTCATCTAGTTTTGTTTTACTGATTTTCGAAATTTGATGTATCCTTCTTCTTCTTTTACCAACATAGCCAAAACATGTAAGCATCCTGGAAAATGAAAGACTTGAGTCCTTCATTTTTCTTTTCAACGTAATCTTTGTTACATTTATTGGGAATGAATAAAACTGAAGTTCACTGACAACCGCTTCATACAGGTTTTTTTTTGTAAAAATAATAAAATGTAAAATCGAAAACTGTTCAAAGGTTGGATCTCACTAAAAAATTTGCCATCGAGGGGATATATTTTTCACTAATTTAAATCCGTCCGTTTTTATTTGGCAAAAACAAATTTGATTTTTTGATACGGGGATCTAATGCATAGTAACTTATGAAGCCTGTTTGCCGCTTCTCACGTCTTTTCGGTGTAGAAAATATCTATGGGATTTTCCCATTTGATACAGCGCACTTCACTATTAGTTCACAATATACAAATTCTCAGTTATGATCTGCTGGATTTCGCGTTCGATTAATTATATTTATACTATTTCTTACATTTGGAAAAACACTTATTTTACGAAGCGAATTTTTTTTATATCTTTGCAAGGCAATGCCTACTTCCCAACTTCATTTTTAGAAATTTTATGTGTTTCAGGAATAAACACATATCGTTGAATGGTGTGAATCGGAACTGATATTAAGCTGTTTTTAAACTGTTTTTGTGATTTTTGAAACATTTGTACGTTTTGTGCCCACTAGATTATAGAAATTGAGGGTGTTTTTTTTTATATCCTGCTAGTTAAAGCCATAGGCCACATTCTTCTGGGATCAACTTAAAGATAGTTGTCTTCCGTTTGAAATCGATTACAGCGATCGCAGGGGATCAAAATTAGGTCAATATCAACTTGACGTATTTCTTTCAATTTTGCATCTGCATTGCATTTGCAAATCTAAACACCCCTCATTTTAAAAGTGTGTGTGTGTAGAGAATGTTGCTCCTATTTTAATTTTGGAATTCACTCTCCAGTTGTCAAAATGCCGTCCAAGGAAGAAGAGCAGCGTATCAAAATGTTGCTCACGCATCGCGAAAATCCGAGCTACTAGCTCTTAAAGCTGGCAAAATCGCTAAAAGTTGTCAAATCAACCGTCACAAATGTAATTAAAGTGTTTGAGGAACGTTTGTCGACAGCCAGGAAGTCTTGATCGGGGGGAAATCAAAAACTGGAAGCCACAGAGACGACAAAGAGAGTTGCCGGTAGTTTTAAGCGAAACCCTAACCCCTCTCTACGAGCCGGACTATCGACTTACAAGAAGGTAGTGACCCCAAATCGCGATGATAAACAAAATACGACGGCCAAAGCGCGATCCCGGAGGCTGTACACGACGATGCTGACGAAGTTTGACTGCGTGGTAATGGACGACGAAACCTACGTCAAAGCCGACTACAAGCAGCTTCCGGGACAGAAGTTTTATACGGCAAAAGGAAGGGGAAAGGTAGCACATATTTTCAAGCATATGAAACTGTCAAAGTTCGCGAAGAAATATCTGGTTTGGCAAGCCATCTGTACTTGTGGCTTGAAAAGCAGCATTTTCATAGCTTCCGGGTCCGGTCTGCTGCCTTTCCTTAAGAAACACGGTTGTTCCGTACTGTTTTGGACAGATTTGGCATCTTGCCATTACGGTAAAAAGGCCATGGAGTGGTACGCCGCCTACAACGTGCAGGTGGTTCCCAAGGACAAGAACCCTCCCAATACGCCAGAGCTCCGCTCAATTGAGAAATACTGGGCTATTGTCAAGCGAAAACTAAAGAAGACCAAAAAAACTGCTAAGGACGAGCAGTAGTTCAAGGCAAACTGGCTTTCTGCGGCGAAGAAGGTGGACAAGGTGGGTGTACAAAATCTGATGGCAGGGGTTAAGCGTAAGGCCCGACAATTCGGATTTGGAAAAGCGGAAGCCTTATTGAATATTTTTCCTGAATTTTATACTAATTAAACTTGAAAAAAACCTTTTGGGAAAAAAACCATGCTGATATTCAGAAATCCAACTTCAACACGATGAACACATTACATCGTTGACGATCCTCTCCATAACCTTCGAGCGGGCAGCTAGCGAGCTGACACCTCGATAATTATGCACCTGGTTGTCACCTTTTCAAAGACAGGGCTCATGAATGGTCTCTTCCAGGTGGCAGGAAATTGTTGTTGACTGGTTAAGTAGGTGGCTTTACCAGTACGGCGTTACACCTTTTCAAAACGCACGACGGTATTCCATCTTTTCCGGTTGAGGTAGAAAACTTCAAATTGCGGATAGCATCAAGAACCATGTAATAGCGAAGACGTCAAGGTCTAACACAACTCTGGATAATCGTGACTTTAATCGCGCGGATTTTGATGCTATGAACCGTGTTCTGTCTGAAGTCGACTGGTCCGACACCCAATGTTGCATTAACGTAGATGTGGCTGTTAATACATTTTGCGCAATTCTGGATGACGCTTTTGATAAATTCGTACCCTCGGTGCGACCTCCTCTTCGACCTCCTTGAATTAATGCTCACCTGAAACGATTGAAACAGACACGTTCGAAATTGTTGCGGAAGTTTTGTTACTACAGATGCCTATTTGTGAAAATCAATTTGAACGCTGCTACTAAACAATACCGAATATATAATCGACTGTGCTATCGCCGTTATATGGATCGTACTCAGAACGAGCTTCATCGCAATCCAAAAGTTTTGGAGATTTGTAAACTCCAAACGGAAGGAGTCCGGGCTTCCAGCTATCCTCAAATTAAAAAAAAAGTGTATTCCCCCGTCACCAGTTGAAAAATGTTACCTTTTTGCGATGCATTTCGCCAGTGTCTTTTCAGTGGAATCGCCAACTGCCGATCAATTAAACGCCGCTGTAACACGATTACCCATCGATGTGTTGGATCTGGATGTTTTTGTTGTTAGCGAGAAAATTGTTTTAAAAGCTATCAATAATTTGAAGAATTCCACTTCAGCTGGACAGGATGGAATACCGGCATGCGTATTGAAAAAGTATTACTGTCTGGACCAGAGGGGGCCAAACCTAAGCCCTCGAGTCCCTGGTCGTTCCTCTGGAGACTCAGTGGAGGGTGGGCACACAAGGCCTTCTTTTCTGGCTAGCTCGATCTTGAGCAGGAACGGAGCTCCTCGAAGTCGGCTTTTACAAATGCTGCTGATCAAGGACTGTTCGGAATGGATTCAACACACTACCGCTGTAAAATTTAGTTTTAATGTTTTTTATTAGATTTACCTTTGTGTTTTGTGTGGCGTGTGTCTCGTTGGGCCGGCCTTTGCTGCTGCTGACGCTACTCCTTCGGAACCCTACGGGTATTTGAGGTGTGGCTAGGCAGTTGACAAGAATTGGCGGTAACTTTGCCAATTCCTTGTCAGCTCCTCAGGCCGGAACGGATGTGGGATTCCGTTCAGCCTTCCAAATAGTGGATTCTCTTCGGGATTCGATCCTGTATTACGGTGGGTGGTTGTCTGCCAAAGTGGTTCAAATTGCAGAAACGCGGTACCAGATTGGAACCTCCCCGATACTAGTTGGTCCCGGAGGGCATGAAGCATATGCTCCTGAGTTTTGGGTCCTGGTGGATAAAAGGCCGATAAACTTCTGCGAGGACTATTAAGATCTTCACTATTACCTGATTCGCTCTTCTCAATTGCGCACTGGTATTTTTCCGCTGTCGGACTTTAATGAACTTTTATTCTTAATTTTTAATAGTTCAACCGTTATATTGTAAGGTTAAGTCCTCTCGATACGCAACCTAGCTGTCTTGGCGGTCAAAGCGGAAAGAGATCTTTTTAGCGTTAGTTTTGGTAGCTTACCTCTCATCAGGTCAATTATACCACTTTTTTTTAACTTCTGGACTAATACATTTTTAATTTGTGCGTTCCTTTTATTCCCGTTCTAGTACAGCATTTTGTGTATTTGTTTCAGTGTACCTGTGTTTTTTTTTTTTTTTGTAAAAACTTTTATTTGGACCATAAATTTCATACAACTACATACTACATACAATTACAACTCAGAACAAAATCTAATGCTTGAACATTTAAACTATTGTTGGCATCTAGTAGAAAGTTTATATAAGTTATAAACATTTTCAGAGCCTTGCTCTTTTGTGATCTTCTTGTATTTCTTAGCTCTGGTATAGCAACCATGTGGAATGATGTACTTCGAGATAAAATTACGTTTAATTTTGACTGAAGATGGTTCCACAAGTGGGCTATTCTCGGACACGTCGACAGCATATGTTCCAGGTCTTCAGCGATGTTTGGACAGGTACTACAATAAGGGGTAATGGCACGGCCGGTGCGAAACATAAGACCAGCGTGAGGTATTTTCCGGTTCACCAACAAATAGTAAGTAGATTTTTCAGAAGGTGTGAGGTTTCGGCATCTTAAGTTTCTCCAAACTCTCGTCCATTAGATTCCAGGATGTTCTTGCATGATCTTTGGAACTTCAAGCTTGCTCCTAAAGAAGTTATGGAGCGGAGAGGCACATGGCGACTCTATGATTTGTGGTGGCAAATACGGGACTTCTTTGGCAATAACTTTCAAACAGGGGTAAAGAGCTGGAATACCTTTAAGATTTGGAGAACATGTCGTGTTCTTGTGAGTCCTGTATTTTATTTTAACTAAACCTATCTTGCTCTGATGAAATAATTTATTAACCAATTAACTGACATTGAACTATAAACAAATAATTTAAGCAAATAAACAAATAATGATTTAATTTATGAAAATTTTACCGAGTTGATTATCGCAACGGTAACAAAAGTGTCGCTCTTTGCTGGTAAAACCACTTACGCGCATTTATCAGTCTCTAGAACAGCAAAAATTTTCTAGCATCTGGAAAAAATCGCTTATGAGTCCAGTACACAAAAAAGATGACAAGCAAGATCTTCTTAACTACCGCGGAGTCACATTGCTAGCTGCCTGTTCGAAAGTATTTGAGAGGATCTTCAACGATGTCATGTTTTCGACTTGCCGGAACTGGATCTCTGAGAATCAGCACGGATTTTCCCAGCAAACATGAAATCGTATCAGAAATGATAACTTAAGTCGTTTAAAATGGTGTTGAGAATCGCAATTCCAACTGCATAGTGAAAAGATCGTATAAAATGTCGTCTGAAGTCAGGTTAAATTGGATATAATAGAGATTCCACCATGTTTGTAAATTTTCAAAAAATTATGCTACCGTGCGGGTTTAAAGTGAGAAAATCATCGTCATGTTCTCTCTGCAATCAGCAGTGCATCCAGATGGCTAAGAATCAGATGGGAATTGAGTTATATTGACCAATGAGAGACCTGAAAAATATTGTCGCTGGCAACGATGTGAAGGCTATGAGAGCGAAATTTTGCGCTCTCTTGCATTCTTCCTATAGGTACGAATAAGGTATCGGATAGCACCCAATTGGTGTAGTTTTTGTCGCGTTAGAAAGAAATGAAATGGATGTATGTATATTGCCTCCACTTTGGTATGTTAATGCTGTTTTTTTCAACTTTTGCACGATCATTTTATAATGTATATGAAACGTATATCAAAACAGCATAAGAATATAGCGTAACACAAAAAACTTTTGAGAATGCAGTTATCTACTCAAATAGGTTCAAGAAGCAATATTTTTAACTTTTCCACAGAAAATTTAAAAAAAAACAATATTGATTTTTGTAGAAAAACAAAAGTGGTACCGTATTCCGTGGTAATATTGATCACTTTTTTCAATATACAGTAATACCTCGATATAAAGCAACGAATTTTTTTTTTCGTTGCTTTATATCGAAGTTACGTTATATCGAAACACTACTTAAAATGGTCCTTTGGAGCATCGATAGTGATCGTAAATGTGGAAAAGTTGATTCTAAATTCTGTTTGTGCGGATTTAATACTTTTTACCATTAAAAATCTTGGCTTCAATGCTCTAATCGCTCCTGCTATGCCCAAAAGCGTCATCTGCCGACAGTTTTGATAATTGTGATAAATGTCACCAAATAATGACATTCTGATATGATAGGCGATTAATACCAAACAAAAATCCCAAAGAGGGTGTACATATTTTCAAAACGGCTCAGAAACATCAGAAATGTTTCTTTGTTATTTTCATAGCAAGTGATAAAATCCGTGCATTCGCGATGGTACAGAAGTCTGTACAGTAGACCGCTGCAAAAAAATGACTTTTTGCTCTCTTATGTTTTTTTCACTGCCATTTGGGCCACCAAGCATCAGTGTAAAATTTGAGATTATTTGGTTAATACCTGAGTAAGCGCAACGCGTTTCAATTTTGTATGGAAGAAGATATTTTTGCACATTAAATCATCCAGAAAATTCAAATAAGCTTGAAATGAAGTTGGTTTTTAATTTTTAGTTTTGACTATTCTTAAGCTTCATTTTTTGCTTACATGACAAGCGGCTAAGAATTTCATGAAAAAAGTTATAACCATTTCAAAATAAAAAAATCTGAATCCATTGAAAAGTATTCAAAATTCTGTTAATAATTGCATGAAATGTTTTTGCAAAGGCTTTATTAGTCAATAAATTCTCTCGCAATGCAAAGCAGTTTTTTGAGATTTTTTATTTCCATCTTACTGTTACACAGCTTTCAAACAAGCAGTCAAAAATGATATAATTAAAAAAACGAATTTTGAAAAGAAAAATTTTTTAAAACATTAAATAACTTTACTGGGAAACAAGATGGGTTTGTGCTTTGTTCACATGAAATGTACTGCAAGAATCAAGGAACATTTTTCATCCCAAGTTATATTTTTTGGAACTTTCAGAACATCTCTGGCGATTTTTGAATGAAAAATTTTGTTTTCCCATACAAATTTCCATACAAACTTAAAACTCGTTGCGCTAGCAAAAGCAAAAGCGACTATCACAATACTGAAAGTACTGGAGTTACATTTTCAACGCTTGCGCTCATTCGCTCTTTATGCCTCTGAGGATTTACCACATGGCTCAGAAACAACATTATTATATTTTTATGACAACAAAGTATTGAAATTAAACATATTTATTCAAATTAGAAACATTTTTAAAAGTTACGTAATATAGAGGCAAAAGTTGCTTTATATTGAGTTACGTTATATCGAGGTTGCTTTAAAAAGAGGTTTCTTTATATCGAGGTTTTACTGTATTTCGATTATTTCTTCTGTTAACCTTCCAAAGCCGTTCGCTAAATATTCGTTTCGGGGAAATTTAAATTGTAGCTTGATTTCATTCTCCTGGCTGTAAATGTTAACCGATTTTGATCATGATGTTTGATGTTTGAAATGTTCGCTTCGGGTCATATTGACCCGAACAGCTTCGGAGGGTTAAGGGGACTGTGGCTTGTTTTGTATTTTTGAAACCAGTACTGGACTCTCATGAACGTAAAACATGGAAGCAGAAATTTATTAGACTACTTTAAATTTGATTAAAAAATCGTTCTCGTTTCTGTTCAGAATTTGAGGCTTTGGGTTGACATTGATCAGCCTCTATTCTGATGGTTTTAACGAGTTTTCTTGATCATAAAGGATACAAAACATCTTCATAATATTTACGTATGCTAGTTTATTAATTTTATATTGAATTTTAAAAATATTTATAATCGAAAAAAAGAACTATGATGCTGCCTACATTCAGGGGCAAAACTTATAATAATTGCTAAATAGTTTGAACTTCAAAATACGAAAGAAATTTTACCTTCACACATTCCTTTAGGCCCTCCCACTATTTCCATTTTATTTTTTTCTTCAAAGTTATCGATTTGATAGGGTTCCAATCCATTTGTGCAATATAGGTTTTCTCTTGGAAAATGTCCGTAATTTATAAATATCAAAAATTTATCATTAAATGACAATAAAAATAGCACTATAACCATTCATTTACAAAGAAAAAAAGTTGTTGTTTCAGATTAAACACCCCGTTTGCTTCTAAATGCTTTTTGGTATCATCAAGAGAGCCGTTTGTTTGCGAGATTTGGAAAAATAGATATTTTAAGATTTTGAAATTAGATTTTGAATATCAGAAAAAAATTTCACTAACAAACCAAATTTTTCCTATTTGATACTCAATTAATAGGTTTTCAAACGTAGAAAACAGTTTTCAAAAATTCAAACTGTAGATTGAGTTATTGATGATAATGTGGAAAAGTTTATTGTTGGTCAAATTTACCCCGGTGATCAAAGTTACCCCGTTTTACGGTACTATTCTTGTTCGCACTTTTTTCATATTTTCGATCCTCAACGCCGATTGCTTATGCTTGATTTATCCGTAGAACAATTCAAAACAAATTGTAGAAGAAAATTGTGACGAGTTTCAAGCATTCGTATTTTGACAAGCAAAACACACAGTGGTACTATTCTTGTTTCGCTCATTGTATCTACGTCGTAGTTATTCACTACGTCACCATTATTCGGAATATGGGCAAAGCTAGAAATAATTGTTCCGAAATTTTGCAAAACCTTTTCTCGGTCAATCAACTTAACCAAACCGATATGGGAGGATACATATTCAGGCAGGTAGGTATACAGTTAGTTAGGTACTTGAGACCGTGCCAACGACAACGACAACGCTTCCCCTGAAAAAGACACAGAAACACACGAGCCAGCCGATCTGGCTAGCGCAGTAGATAGTATTGACAAATCTCGAGAGCGTCATTAGTTTTAGTGTGCGGCCCAGGAGGTTTTTTCCCGTTCTACGTACCTACGTGGTAACAACACCTGGCCCAGGAATAGCGTGGATTTAGTCAGTGAAGAAGTTCAACCGGAGACCATCGCGCGATTGTTGTCACTCTATTTGAGACAGGTGGGCACGTTTGTTGTCGTCAAAGTTCTACCACAACATTGGAAAAGAGCATATACATTACACTTTTTCTGAATTCTTAAAAAAACGAATGTTCATGAATCGATACAAGATTAAAATAGCGTTCAAAACTTGAAATCATTCGCTATAACATTCTCAAGAATGAGAAATACACACGAAATACATTGTCAAGGAAAATCATAAGCTCATATACGGGTAGATACATCCTTTCGCTATGGTACGGCTAAGCCGTCCAGGAACAATAAAATGACGCTTACGAACCATAACTGGTCGTCAATCTGGAACGTCAGTCAGTACTTACAGTTGTACCTTCTACCTTCTGAGAATGTGACAGTGGCGCTGCCTCGGTAGGAACGTTCCGTCACTACCTAGTAGGGATACAGGTATTAACCCGGAGAGGGCTATAATAATCCACTTGAAAACAAGGTGTTAATGGTGGCGATAATGGAGCACGTTCGATACGATTTGATTGGATGGCCGTTGCTGATTTAGGACTGTCACTCGGCTGGGCTGGGAAATAGACAGCGCAGCGCCTGTCAGATCAAACGGAACAATCAAGCGGTTGATGCAATCAATTCCACAGTAGTGACATGATTGCAGCAACGATTTTATTTCTGGCTTTATTATTTGGATTGAATCAGACCAACAAATTCATTTTTACAGCTTGATGAAAATCGACTTGCATTTATTTTATGGAGGCGAATTCTAGCTGAATAATTCGTAATAAGTTATGCATTTTATCCACCTACTGTACAAAGGGTGATACGGTCAAAATTTGGTCAATATCAACCTGACGTATTTCTTTCAAATTTGAATTTTAAAAAAAAACCTGAACACCCCTCATTTTGAAGGTGTGTGTGTAGAATGTTGCTCCTATTTTGATTTTGGAATTCACTCTTCAGTTGTCAAAATGCCGTCCAAGGAAGAAGAGCAGCGTATCAAAAGTTTGCTCGCGCATCGCGAAAATCCGAGCTACTCGCACGCAAAGCTGGCAAAATCGCTAAAAGTTGCCAAATCAACCGTTACAAATGTAATTTAAGTGTCGACAGCCAGGAAGTCTGGATCGGGGGGAAATCGAAAACCGGAGGCCGCTGAGACGACAAAGAGAGTTGCCAGTAGTTTCAAGCGAAACCCTAACATCTCTCTCCGAGATGCCGCAAATAAGCTGGGTGTATCGTCTACAACCGTGCATCGAGCCAAAAAAACGAGCCGGACTGTCTACTTATAAGAAGGTAGTGACTCCAAATCGCGATGATAAACAAAATACGACGGCCAAAGCGCGATCCCGGAGGCTGTACACGACGATGCTGACGAAGTTTGACTGCGTGGTAATGGACGACGAAACCTACGTCAAAGCCGACTACAAGCAGCTTCCAGGATAGGAGTTTTATACGGCAAAAGGAAGGGAAAAGGTAGCAGATATTTTCAAGCACATGAAACTGTCAAAGTTCCCGAAGAAATATCTGGTTTGGCAAGCCATCTCTACCTATGGTTTGAAAAGCAGCATTTTCATAGCTTCCGGGACTGTCAACCAAGAAATTTACGTGAAAGAGTGTTTGAATAAACGTCTGCTGCCTTTCCTGAAGAAACACGGTTGTTCCGTACTGTTTTGGCCGGATTTGGCATCTTGCCATTACGGTGAAAAGGCGATAGAGTGGTACGCCGCCAACAACGTGCAGGTGGTTCCCAAGGACAAGAACCCTCCCAACACGCCAGAGCTCCGTCCAATTGAGAAATACTGGGCTATTGTCAAGCGGAACCTGAAGAAGGCCAAAAAACTGCTAAAGACGAGCAGCAGTTCAAGACAAACTGGCTTTCTGCGGCGAAGAAGGTGGACAAGGTGGTTGTTCAAAATCTGATGGCAGGGGTTAAGCGTAAGGCCCGGCAATTCGGATTTGGAAAAGCGGAAGCCTAACTGAATATTTTTCCTGAATTTTATACTAATTAAACTTGAAAAGGAAATTTAATTTGATTTTTTAAATGAACGATTTCACCGATTTACACGCGTTTTCCCTTGACAAAAAATTTTACCATATCACCCTTTACACTGAAAATTTGACTTAGCAAAAATCTCCACGGAAGGGAAAGGGAGTTGAAACTTAAACTCCCCTCCCCTCCTCTCGTTCACACCGCCATGCACCGCCCTTGCAAAAGAGTAATAACAAAAATTAAGAAATGTGTTAATAAAATGTCTCCAGCTTTGAACGAAATAATGATGAGGTTCCCCGGAAAATACTGTGAATTTTAACGAAAAAATGAAAGATCTGAACGAATTAAATAAATTTTATTGATCAGGATGTAAAAATACCATAATTTGTTTATGAATCCAATCGAATAAATTGAATAATCTGAAAACAAAAATATTGAACAATCCAACAAGATTTTCTCACGATCAAACGGAAGTCTTTTAATGCAGTGTTGCACATTCCTTAGCTCGGTAAATTTATCTCGGCTTAGGTATGTTATAGTGTGTACTGTTCGTCCTCATGTTTATGTTGCGGCTTTCGTAAATAAACAATCACTCACAGTTATGCTACACTTTATCACAGAGTAGTGCCGTCGATGTGACCGCTCCAATAAATCATCGAGCATCGACGATGGAAATGCTGGTCTGGCAGTTGCAAATCGGATATTTTGTTTACGTAAAAGGAGAATATCACAATAAACATAAGTAGTTAACAGAATCATTTCCATCCTTACAACAGTTGTTAGGAAAGCTTTGATTTTGTTCTCTCCAGTTACTGATCTGTTCAAATGATTAGGTTCCAGCAAAAAGTCCTCAGTTTCATTGATATGCGTGAATATTATTTCAAAACATTGTTCAACATTCAATAACGAAAATGGAAATGGATTTCAAATCATCATTATTCCCCAAAATCATTCCCTCTGTCTGATGTTCCCTGCTCGACAAATGTTATTAGTCAGATGCAGATGATATGCGAAATTCATTCGTTCATTCATATGGCTGTCTGATTGAACTTTGAACATTCTCTTCCATCAGGACCTGGACATGTCCTCGTTGGCGTTGTCATCGGACATGCTGTTGCTCTTTTGGGTGGTGAAATAACACTCCCCCAAAACATTTGTCACATCACCACCGCCGCTGATTGGTAAAAGCTCAAATCCCCCTGCATTGGTTTCATAGTAGTGCCAAGAATCATGATACATACCAGGATTGTACTTTATTCGTGTATTCTTGTCTAAACGAAGATCTATAGTTACCGATGGGGAACAAAACATTCGCCAAAATGCATTTGGACATCTGTTGGATTTCCGGTTTTAGCTTTCGATGCACAGTGGGTTGATGGGGTGAAAAAAATGTTGAAATGATGGGTTTTGTAGTTTTTGTTAGAGTTTAGACCAACCGAACGAAATTCTTGAAATTTGTTCCAAACTCGAACTTAACAAAATGTACTCTAAAATCAATTAAGAATCATTGATCAAAATACAAAAAAAAATGAAAACCACATGATCCAACTTTGCAGCTGAGTTACACGTGATTATCATTAAAAATTTACTGTTGACGACGTCTTTTTACAGTTTACTTCTTTTATCAATTCCCGTTTGATTTCATAACAGGAACAATGATAAACGATCCAGAACGCTGGATGCAATCTTCAAAGAACGGACACTCCCTACTTTTTGTGCCACCCTGAAAGTGCAGCATGTTACGTAGAGATCTGTGTTCAAGCGGCTAAAGTTACCTAACGAGCAGCACCATCGGGTGAATGTTTCTCTCCGTTTGATTTGTGCCATTTCATTTTTGCCATTTCGTTCTTATTGTAGATGCTGATTAGAATGTATAGCATTTTTACTATTTCGCATGTATGTTTTTGTCATACCCTAAGAAGGGGATTTTACTATCATTTCGAGTTCACTTTTGGCTTAAGTTAGATAGTCATTGTTGAATTTGTTGAATTATTAAATCAACATTCTAAGTATGAATTTTAAATTAACACTGATAAATTTTGATAAATTCATCGGTACATCTCTTTAATAAAATACTAATTTTGAGAAGTGAGAATTTTAAGAACTTTAACAGAGCATCGATTATATAGAAATCTTCAACATTCCTCGACGAAACGCCACAAACTAAAACCATGAAATCCAGTGTCTGGCATAGCTAACCGCTAATTTAATCACTAATTTATGCAAAGTTAGCGATCGCTAATTAAAACCGCTAAATGTACTGAAAAAGTTATCACTTCAACCTTGAAGCGCTTATCGCTAATCGCTAACTGTTACCCACCAATAACGTAAACCGAAAAATATGTATATTTTTTTTTTTCATTTCATGTTTATTGGATTGACAGTACACATTTTACTATTCATGAATTGTACAATTACAAACCTTAGGGCAACTGAAGCCGTGGTCCAAACAACCAGTTTAGACAAAAATTCCGCCCTAAGAGCTGTCCCAACGGTGTATGCAAAACAAGGTTTTCGACCACGCTAAAACAGTCCGTCTGACACCGGTGGCGTAAATTGCTGTTTTGGCACAGTTATCGATTTCAAAATTTCCAACAGTTATACGCCTTTGTTCCAAATTCATGCAAATTTGGAACAGGATTTCCAAATATACGACAGACCGATTTAGTTCACGGTGAGAAAATTTTAGCCAACAATGATTTCTTTCACACATGTTTGGGCAACATTGGGTGTGATAATAGTTTCTTTTTGAGATATTATTTTTTTCGCTTCAACAAGCCTATACGTAACATGAATTGAGAATAGATGTTAATAAAAACCATATCAAGAATAAATAATAGATGTCACATTATTTTCGATTAAATATAATTAAATAAAAAGCCTTTAATTTGGGCTCGACGAATTAGTGAATCCAGTCAGCGTTCTAAAATTTGAAAAAAAAAACGAAAAGAAAATTTTAATACTTTTTCGAAGAGGTAAAATAAATGTTTATTGTTTGTTCTATAATTTTTGTTTTATTTGAGATATTGAGAGATTTTTAGTTTCGGTTTTCGACCACGCTAAAACAGTCCGTCTGGCACCGGTGGCGTAAATTGCTGTTTTAGCACAGTTATCGATTTCAAAATTCCCAACAGTTATACGCCTTTGTTCACAATTCTTGCAAATTTGGAACAGGATTTCCAAATATACGACAGACCGATTTAGACGTTTGGGGTTCACGGTGAGAAAATTTCAGCCAATGATGATTATTTTCACACATGTTTGGGTAGCATTGGGTGTAATAATTGTTTCTTTTTGAGAAATTATTTGAATGTTTTGCCCCGCCAAAACCGGTCAATGCGTAACATAAGTTGAGAAAACATGTTAACAAAAACCGTACAAGTATGAAAAATGTATGTCACACTATTCTTGACTTCATATTTTAATAAATAGCTTTTGGCCTCAACGAATTAGTGAGCCCAGTCAGCGTTTCTCGAGTTCAAACGTTATATGAATAAGAAAAGGAAAATAACAGAAGCATCCTAAAGACATTAATGCAAAACAAAAATAAACTTTAAAAAAATTTAAAGAATTGAATACCAGTGTAATGACCGATTTTTGTCAAAAGTTGTTAACAATATTTATAATCGTGCAGTTCGTTCGTACTGCAAGTTTCCGCTTGTGGGACGAACCACGATAGGCCTACTATTGTGTGGTGGTTGCTACAACTCTATCGGTATCAACCACTACAAGGTAGTAGGCCCGTGAGGAACAAATCGATGAAATGTGATGAAAAGTTTTTCAAATTAAAATTACCCTTCCGCTCATTTTTAACATCTTTCACCTTATTCTAATCTTCTATCCGTCTATATTCTTTCAATTCTTAAATATTCTTCCTCAAAGAATATAAAATTTCACCGATATAGCCGATAAAATAATTTAATAATATTTATAATCTACAGGAACAATATATCATATTTCACAGTTTTAATATTAAAACCGTGTAATATGATATATTGTTCGATAACAATAACTAAACTGACATGATTCTTAGAAAAAATTCCTGTCGATTTCTGGCTAAAAAAGCGGTTTCGGTACATTATAAACTACTGATAGTCATGAAAATTTTACTTAAGAATACATAAAAGGAGCATGTTTGCCAATCTGTTTAGTTTATCCTATCAAAAGTACAAATATGTTTAATGAATTTTTACCTATTTTCAAAGGGTATCTCGATAAAAAGAAATGGTAAACTTAGTTAATATTTGGAATCAGCCCCCCAAAATGAGTCAATTTTTAAAAGAAAAATGTTTTTTTTTGTTTCTATTAGGCTTTTTTTCTCGCTGCGTATAGTCATTTTGGCTTTTAAAGCTTCGTTCAATCATAGATAAAATCGGTTTCAACTGGTTTCTACCAACTGGTAGTTGTTCAATGAGCCAATGTTTTGGTCGAAACTAGTCAGGTCGTTGTCAATAAAGCAAGTTGAAACTAGTCAAAATAGTCAAAACCGATCCAGCTCGACAGGGGGTTTCGTTACGGCCTGGAAGAAATCGGTCAAAGTCAATTGGAAAAAAGAAAGGTATTCAATCGTCAATCCATTTCTACTTGTTTCGAACATATTTTATTAAAAAGACTTTAAGTTAATTAAATCTTGGTAGAATAATGAAGGTGTAAAACTCAAAACCTAGAAATCTGCAATAAAAGTGTACCCAGCACATCGGTGGGGAGCGCGTGTTTTAGCCGATTCCAAATTTAAAATTGTTCTAAAACTGGTATACCTCAAACCAATATTACGCCAGAACCGTTGCAGGTGCTCTAAGCAATCGCATAAGTGGTCCATTATACCAGTTTCAATTAAACTTTTTTTAGGACTAGTTTAGAGATTGGTCGAAAACTGATGAAATCCAGACCCAATTTGAGGCAGTTCTATACCATATGACAGTTTATAGAACAAGAGTGGAGTTGTCAATATTTTCACTGGATTTAATCTAATTTCGTTGAAATTTTTTTTGTTGAAATCAGACCACGGATAAAGTTGCTCATATAAGCAGTTGGATTAGTCTAAAGACTGTTGTCCACTGCACAAGTCAGATTTTTAGGTTTTATAAGTGACACTTTACCAATCTTGTGACACGAATGTCGAGGCTCAAGATAGTGATTTAATTAATGTGTACGTAAACATACTTTAACACTAAAAAATACAAAAACATTTATCTGAATCTTTTAACAACAACATAAAATATTAAATATTTCTGGCATGGATTATGGTTGTATCTCAATTTCTTTGACTCATATACCTTACAATCATAATAAACATTGTTTATTACGTCCATTGCGATGCAAAATCTTCAACCAGTTTTCTTAAACTTACATTCTTGAAATGCTAAATTCTTAGGCTAGGAGTCAAACGTGATTTTTTATATTATTTCCATTGGAACAAAGGCTAAATAAACTATTATCAGCTTTGGCCAATTCATTTTACGAAAACTTATACTTCAATCAGTAATAATTCGTGAGTTTGAAACAAATATATGGGAGTTAGCGGTGTTCAATTAGCGGACCCAAAAAAAACGGAACTTTTTAATACGCCAGCTGGATCAAAATTTAGCGGAAAAATCGAACCACTAACAACTTAGTGAACTAACTAGCGATTAGCGGATTAGAGCTTTTGTTTCGAACACTGTTTAAATCTGATTGACACAAATTCGAACTTTAAATACTTCCTCCTGTTTACTACTGAATCTCCTTTCTATAAATCGCAATTAGAAGTGTGATCATATCATCTACTTGATAACCTTTTTCGTTTTGTTTTATCACTCTGACTTACTCAAAATAGCAGTTATACATTCTTGTAGACTGTTTCTTAAAATTTTACCCATATCGCTCTCGCTCACTTAAGAAAATTCAAAAATATCAACATGAAAAAGCAGCATATAATGACTGTTTTTTTTTGGTTTAGTTGGCCATTTTCAACTAATAATTCATTTATTACAAAAAAAAAAAACAATTGTTGGAATTCGAGATCTAAGATTAGTTTTTAAGCCACACATTGCGAGTCAAAAGTTGAGCTACGAATAGTTTTTGATTTTTTATGAAACATAATCCAGAATTCCAAGGCAAATCCATTTTATAGTTTACATATCACATAAAATTGATAACAGAAAACATAAAATAATAATTTTAGAGGAAACACTTCTGGTGGATTTTCTTCATACATACATATCTACATAGAATAAAATTAAAGGAAATCGTAGAGCATTGAGAGACTGAAACCTGCAGTACTGATCTGTGAAATTCATTGAAAAAAGTTAAAAACTTCGATGAAGTTTTCCCTTTATTTTGTAGTCAATTGTAGTCATTTTTTTTTTTTCATTGTGTTTGAACGTTTTTAATTTTGAAATGCAATTTTTCAATTTCAATTAAACTGAAAATTTAATGTATTTTTCTTGTAAATGATTTGCATTTTACTTCACTGGGACATTAAACACTGTGTTTCTTTATAAGTAGGTATTTGAATAATGTTCCTGGATCATGCTGTACCGAATTAATAACATAAGTCTAAAACAATTTTCTTTTCCGGAGGTGCCATGAATTAAAGGACGGATTTCAGAAAACTTTTTCTTTTTTTCCGGAGAACAGAACAGAACAGTAGGTACTGTTGTGGTATTTCAATAAAAGATTTTAAATCGTCTCTCTAGTAGACCACGAGTTCTTCTGACATCTGTGAAAAAGAGGTTTTCATTTACGATTTTCCATATATCGCTATTTGGTGAAATACGGAAACACAGGAAACTAAATCGAAGCAAATTTGAACGTCCATTTATTGTTTGAACCGCGAAATAAAAAATTCCAATTTTTAATAAAGTTTTTTAAATTTCGATTTTTTGATACTCATTAAACGTTGTGAGTTTATGCTAAAATAAAATTGCCAATTTAGTTGAATGTCATAAAATTGAAATTTTTTTCTATTTTAAAGCATTGTATCGTTTCAATTAGAATATCTAAAACATGTCTCAATACTCGATGGAATGAAGGACAATAAATAAATTGATTCAAATACAGTTTTTAGAGATTCGAACTCGAGGCTTCAAAATCTTATGAAACAAATTTTAAAAATATAGATAACTATCAAAGATGTTGTTCTTTATTCATTATATATTGACAATTTTTGACGTAGAAATTGAAACTTAGAACCTCAAACCTGTAAAATTTTTACAAGGAGTGGCCTCGATGAAAAACACCAAATCTACTAGTCCTGAATGCAGCTCGTAGCAATATCCAAGGACTTAAAAGGAATTTTGAATTTTTCTTCACAAAGAATGTTGTAAATTGATAGAAACTGCTTTTGTGCTTTATTTTGGAATAGAAAATGATTAAACAGAGTTCAAAATGGGAAAAATAAAGTTTCAGAAATGCCTTGCTAAATATAGGAAGGTACTGGTAAAAAAATTGATACACAATAAAGCGAGTATTTATTATATTTACTCTTGTGTTTAAATACCAGTTTTGTTGGAACAATTTCTATTTCTTAAGAAAGCATGAATGAAGTTTCTTCCAATTCACAACATTTGTTATGATTAATTTTGATTTTGTGAAAGTAAAAACCTAGAAAACATTGATAACGATGTTTTCTACACAAACATCCTTCCAAAAAAGAATTAAATCGTCTGTTAGGAAATAATGAACCTTATTTTCTACCCGGCATCATTTTTGATCACGTTCATCGATTTTGACGAAATTTGGCCAGGTACTGGATTCAAGATTTTTCAATGAAAATTGTCAAAGGAACAGCAAATTTTCCTTTTTTACGGGAATAGCTCTATTTATGTTTCCAGCCATTGCAACTACTTCAAATTATGTTTAGCGAAATGAATTTGCGGCTTTATCGGTGAGGGTTAAAGAGTTGAAATGAAAGACGGATAGAAGAACAGAAGAAAATTCTAAGGTGGTGAAAAGAGCGAAGAGCATTTGAAATAGAAGCTTGACCACATGCTAAATTCTTTGTCCCGCATCAATTAACTGTATTGAAGAAGTAGTACCCAATAGAGAAGGCACTACATTTTTCGATACAGTTAATTATGGATGGTTCGACCGCCATGTGAGTGTGCACATGTGCCGAACGGACAAAAAATTTAGCATGTGGTTGCTCTGTTAAGTCTTCTATTGTGCGATATCGTTCCATCGATGGCTAGGTAGATTTCTTATTTTCGTTTTGTGCGGATGTTCCAACTGGATTGAGTTGTCGCATACGGTCAACGGTCAGAAATCTTGGCCTAACTATTTTCGATTATCGGAACGATGTTTTTTAATTGATTTTTATAGCCGAATTATTTTTATTATTTTAAGAGGAGAAATCACCGTGAATTTGTTTTATGAAATGAATTTGCGGCTTTATCGGTGAGGGTTAAAGAGTTGAAATGAAAGACGGAGAAAGACGTGGTCAAGCTTCTATTTCAAATGCTCTTCGCTCTTTTCACCACCTTAGAATTTTCTTCTGTTCTTCTATCCGTCTTTCATTTCAACTCTTTAACCCTCACCGATAAAGCCGCAAATTCATTTCATAAAACAAATTCACGGTGATTTCTCCTCTTAAAATTATGTTTAGCGTTAGTTGGATAATTGAACTGGATTGTGTGAAAATTTCATAAAAAAATACCAGCCGAGACAAAAATGGCAGCTAGTCAAATTTAGATGTGGGTGCGCAGCTTCACGCGATTTCATGCTTTTTGGAACGCAAATGTATGAGCTTATATTTCGACAAGAACACAGTCTCGTCATTAATTTTGTTATTAGTGTTTGAGTAATTAAGCAATACCGATATCACCGGTTTTGAAGAAAATTTAATACCGACTAATAAAGATATGATGACGTTGGTTCAAATGCCAGCTTTTTCTATTCAGAAATATTCAAAGAATTATTTTAAATTGGCGTTGCTTTTATGTTGCTCGACTCTGTAATCTGTATGAATTTTTTGAAACTTCACAGCAGTTTTGATTCAATCAGAAAAGTATAAAGATTTTTTTAAATTTAAAATATTTTTCAAAATAGATTTTAACTCCTTAAAAGGCATTCTACTAAAAAAATAAGATCCGTTTCTCTTATTTACTCAAGAATAAGAAATGCTGTGCTAAAATCCTTCAGGCTTTTGAGTACTTTTTAGTGATCATGTATTACAGTATGACCCATAAAAAATAAGAAAATTGTTCGGGACGGGTCTATGGGTTACTACGGGTTTTCGGGATGGGCACTCGGGGTCTGCTTATCACTTGGATTGCGGGGCGGGCAGATGATCGCACTTCAAGTGGGAACCAACACGAGTCGGGTTTACTAAGTCGGTCCAACGGATATGATTCGGGAAATTCGTCACTTCACAGGGGGGATCAACGGGAATTCCACAGTTCGATCTACAACGGAACACCTTAAGGACGCTTGCACCAGTACAGTGATCATTCGATTTGATATCTAACAAAAATCTTTCAACTAGATACAAAATCACTTTTCTTGATATTTACAGAATTTGAAAACTTTTAAAACTCATTCAGGCATGTAGATAAACATATCAAGAAACAATAACTCGATGTGTCAACTTCCGTTTTCAACTGCTCTCTTCAGGTGAGATCTGAATCGGGAGCAGATCTTCCCATTGAAGCCCACATTGACATTGAAGTCCATGCCTCAGAGATGGAAGCCTTCGGATAATCGACATTTGGGCGATCCACAGGCCTTCTCTTGAAAATACGCGCATATCAAATATGCGAGGGAGTTCAAATCCGGACTATCCGAAAGGTCAATATCCTTCGGTTAAAACTTTATACTTGAATCCGTTTTGAGGTATGGCATGGGCTTCATCATTCTCGGGGTCACCGAAGTTTGCCAAAATCCACGGAACCACCTGATTCTTCAAAATGTCCATGAAGACTTAAGTAGTACCTGTGAGATATGAGCGAATCAACCATGACGTATGTTGCAATAAGTTAAACAATACAACTAGCAGCACTATTTGCCAGCATTGTCAAACCCGCCACGATTGATATCTCTCTCTCTCTCCAACCTTCTCCTTCTCGCCAATGGGCTTTGCCACTGGCTTCATCAGTTCGCCAGTCGTTTGTCTTTCGTGCATTCTAACGGACGTGCATCTTCACCGCGAAGCCCACAACAACGGTTCGCGCATTGACCGGACAAACGGGTTGAGATCGTTGTACCGTCTCTCTGGTAGACGCTGGAACCGGTCCCACATTTTGGCGACCGTGACAGGACCCAACATCACAGTGTTGGTGTCCCCTAAACCTGGAAGTGAAAAAAAATGAAATTAAGTGTGAGACGCCAAAAAAATGGCGGTCAGGAAAGTGGGAAAATGTGCAAGTGATACGCGAGTGAAAATATGTGCGAGTCGGCGATACCGACTTAGGCTTAAAAAACCGGCGGATACCGGTATAGAAATTGCTATAGTTCGGCGGATACCGACTATAGGTTGAAAACCGGCGGATACCGGTATATAAATTCCCATAGTTCGGCGGATACCGGCTATGGTTTTAAAAATCCGGAGGATACCGGTATATAAATTGCTATAGTTCGGCGGATACCGACTATAGATTGAAAACCGGCGGATACCGGTATAAAAATTTCTATAGTTCGGCGGATACCGACTATGGTTCAGAAAATCCGGCGGATACCGGTATGAAAATTCTCATAGTTCGGCGGATACCGACTATGGCTTAGAAAAACCGGCGGATATCGGTATAAAAATATTCATAGTTCGGCGGATACCGACTATGAAAACCGGCGGATACCGGTATACAAATATGCAAATAACCGTAGTTCGGTGGATATCGACCATGGCTTAGAAAATCCGGCAAATACCGGTAGAGTGAGTGATGCCAAACAGTTCTGTAGATACGGACTTTGAAAAATAAACCCGGCGGATACCGGTGAATGGGAATCAAAAGTTTGGCGGATACCAACTTTAAATTAAAAGCTTAAAACAAAAAAATAAATTAAAAAAAGCGACGGATACTTGAGATTTTGTTCCAGTTGTTCGAAGAATATCGACCTTGGATTGAAGATTAATTGGATTGAGGATCCGGCGGATACCGGATTTTAGATTGCGGTAACTTCAGATAGTGAAAACGCGTGGAATTGATGCAAAAAAAAAAGAAACAAGGACGGAAGTTTCTACGGAAAAAAATGTGTCTAATTATTTGTTTTTTTTTTAAGAAACCGACTTTTTATTGATGTTTTGGGAAAAAAAGAACTTTCTGGCAGATACCGAATAACTATAAACCATTCTATTGTGATCTGTTTCATGCCTTCAACATTGAATTCTGTTTGGATCTAGTTGGGAAATGATTATTGTTTTAACGTTGTAGGTAATTATACGAATTTCGAGATCCCAAACTAGTGATTAAGAATCCCGGCGGATACCGGATGATTGTAAACTCACCATAATAGCCTTACAAAAATGGCATCAGTGAGAATTTTTGAATCTCATTACCCTGTAGATTCCGAAGGGAGTGTTATGGTGCGATTACTAGAATTTTAATTGTTCGATCAATCTCGTAACGATTCTGCTCTGGAAAAATTTATCGATAAACTGGCGTACAGTCTTAGTGTGAACGAATCGTGACTGTAAGATATTGATCTCATGTTTGTTCGTTCCTTCTCTTGGAAAAAGATGTTTTACGGGCCGGTGCTTTACAACTTTCAAATTCAATTATTTGGAGAAGTTAATGAAAATCTGAACGAATGACTGAAATAACTGTATTGAATCTTGTTCCACGAATATTGTAGAGTTTTCTGATCCGTTCGAGAACACATTTTTGTTGAAGCATAATGTTACGGAACAGATTTCTTACAGTAGAATGTATCGGACGCGGATGTATGAACATAGTGTTACAAATTTATAAAACGACTGTAACGAACTGTAACGAACTGTATCAATTTCAGAACTTCTTTTGTGAATACAAAAAAGTTTGACCTTAATCTGAATTTTTGGAATCTGTGAAGGCTGCTGGTGAGGCCTAAGTCTCATGGTAAAGTAAATAAGTCGTCTGAGACAAAAGTCAGGGGTTGAAATTAACTGTGCGACTGAATGAATCTTTATCTGAAATTGAAATCTGACTTTAAAAAAAGGATACCGAAAAGTGATTTTGTTTTATGAAGGTTAAAATCTATTATTTTAACTCGAAATCTTAATCAATTACATGAAGCGATCACTGGGAATCAATATCTAAATCGGTTGTAAAGTAAAGAGTATTAATCTCGAGTTTCAATCTGGAATTTCGTCTGAAGAGGTGTCAAAGTTGGAATTGGAATGGAAAACATCTGAGTTATAATTCTTGTACATAAATTTTGGATTCTGAATGTTTCTTGAAAATATATCTAAGAAAAGAAACTTGAGTAAATTGAAAGTTTTCACAAACGCGAGAGTTTCGAAAAATTAACTTTTCGAAGCTAGGACAAAATGAAAGATTATAAATGAATGATAACATGCTAGTTTTATTAGATCCGCAAAAAAAAAGAAATATGCGAGCGAAATGTTAAAGGCACATTTGAGGAAGTGCTAGTCTAAATTAGGATAAATCTACTAAAAAAGACAGAAACAAAAAAGAAATGAAGATGTGGTATATAGCGGATAGCCTAGTCTTATTTATATTGAATTACTGTGAAAAACTGTGAAATTTTAACTTAGAAGTTTTAGTGCAAATATTTTATATTCCTTTATATTTCGATAATTTAAATACATTCAAAGGTCGGTATTTTAATTATTGTCATCCCTGTGAACAGATTGTTATAAATTGCGAAAGTTATTTGAAATAATGCTATACTTGGTTAAAGGCATCGATGAGTGTACCTTTCCATGCGTGGAACCAGATAAACTTGGAGTGACTTGTGAGTGATACAAAGGTGGATGAATGAATACATAAACGGAAAAGGATGAATTAATTAGGAATGTTGATGAATGAATAATGAATAGATTATTACGGTCATTCTCTTTTCGAATTTCGGAAAGAATGATAAGATAGTTATCGGCAGTGAAACGTTACTCTAAGTGCAGGATGATGTGATATTAGGTGAAATCATTAAGTTAGAATTATGAGAAAACTTTTGAGATAACCACAGAAGTGAGTGCTTGGAAGCGACATTCATAAAAAAAAATAGCCTGATCAAATGTCATGCTTTGTTTTCATTTTTCTGGAGAAGAGGGAAGATGTGAGATATGAGCGAATCAACCATGACGTATGTTGCAATAAGTTAAACAATACAACTAGCAGCACTATTTGCCAGCATTGTCAAACCCGCCACGATTGATATCTCTCTCTCTCTCCAACCTTCTCCTTCTCGCCAATGGGCTTTGCCACTGGCTTCATCAGTTCGCCAGTCGTTTGTCTTTCGTGCATTCTAACGGACGTGCATCTTCACCGCGAAGCCCACAACAACGGTTCGCGCATTGACCGGACAAACGGGTTGAGATCGTTGTACCGTCTCTCTGGTAGACGCTGGAACCGGTCCCACAGTACCCAAGCAACCAAAAGTCATGTATTCACTTAAATGAAAGCTTTCAAAGTTACATATTGGCTGACAAAGAGAAACAACTGCCCAATTCCCTTGAGCGAACTATTTGTACTCATTTATGAACTTGAAAGTTGCAAAAGTAATTGTTGAATGTGACTTACTTTGTCCAATTCCCATGAGTGAAATGTATGTACTCATTGATGAACTTGAAAGTTGCAAAAGTGTTTTATATGAACGTAGTAAGGGACGTAGTAGTCACAAAAATGGCACAAAAGTACGTTAAACGGGGTTCAAAAGTTACAAAAAGTGCATTGAGGTGCTTTCTTCCTGGCTGGCTGACTTTCTGTTTGGACGGATGCGCCTGTAGTGCTACGAAATCATATCATCATTTAAAGAAAAATGACGGCATTTTTTGTTCATTTTTTGAATGAAAAGGCCGTTGGAAGCAGAATACAAGGTCATTTGGACTTATATTGGAACTTGAAAGTATCAATATAAACTTTAATTTTGAGCTGCATAGAACATACTTCAAATCTGTTTTATGGGACTTTTCATTGTTTAGCCGGTTCGGTTGCCCGGATTTAATTAAAAAAAGCCCGGATTTTGCCCGAATTTATTCACTTCATTTGTAAATCAAAACAAATAAAAATTGTGTTCTAAAAAGTTTTTATTTATGCGTCCAAAATGGAATTTTTGGAACGAGTTTTATAGAAATAATCATAAAGCTTTTTTGGAAGCCTTAAATATGATTTAAAATCTACTGCAGAAGGTTAATGATGAAAATACATTTTTTTCTTGATTTTTGTTAAGTCATTCTTGGCCTTGGGCGACAATTTCGAAATCAAATGCCCGGATTTTGCCAGGTTTTTAGATAAAATTGTCCGGATTTGTCCGGCCCAGATATGTGCTGAAAAAAAATCTGGAAACCTTAAGCTAACTGCCACTAAACCTGGAAAAAATTGTAATGGCAAAAGTAGAATAATTTTTATGATTTTTAAATCCATCAAACTGCCCACAGTTTCGTCCCATCTAAAAATATAGAGCAATAATCAAGCGTAAACTGAAAAGGGTTTCAAATCAATCAAATCGGTGGCAAGTGGTAGAAAAATTTCCGATACGTTGTTCAATTTTATTCGAGGAAAAATTAAAAGTTAAATTTTTTTTGTTATTTTTTCATGGAGAAATTGAAATTTGTATGTGATCCGATTCTAAGTGGTACAAGCATCATGCATATACCATGGTCTAAACTATTATTTCAGTTAGTAAATTGGTCGAATAAGTATTGTATAGCTCTTTGATCAAAACCTGAGGATCTTTTCAACCTACCATCGAAAATATAGGTATAGAATAACAATCTCTCATCAAGGCTGAAACAATTTTCTCGCCACTTCTAGGGAGGAAGCCCCGTGTTTATTGATTTTTAATTACATCAATCGATAGAACATAATGAGGTTTAATGAGGTCCTATCGATTGCCAACAGCCATATCACACGAGCTAACTATTACAACATTAGTTTGTCGCAATCAGAAAGTGTTGATGGTTGATGGCTCAAATTTGAACACCTAAGAACGAAGCCACACCATGACATGACATGTGATTAAAGCATGATTAACCACATGAACTTTGGTTATCATACATGGTAATTACTATATTCGACTAAACTGATCTCATTTACGCTAAGAGTTGTCAACTGACCGAATAGGATTTTAGGGGCAATAAACTATGTTGAATTTGATGATTGGCAACCCTGCTTGAATCAAGTTCCTTAGCTGTTTTGCAGTGATCCTTTTTTTATTAAAATAATCGTGCAAAAAGGATTTCAAGGTGTTAATTTTAGTTCCAAGTGAAACACTTATACGTTTTATACGATAAAATAGTGAAGTTGCATCGAAAGAATCGCAGAAAACATCAAAATGGAGATAAAATTATTGTGTGAAGAGGACTGGTGCTACGCCCTGGGAATCAACCCAATAATCCAAAGCTTCAGTCGAGCAGCACGAGCTACTGGTAATCATAGGAACCGGATCTCAAGATAAGTGGATATTTTTTTTTTCTTTCTGTTCAGTTAAATTAATTTACATAATCATTTTCATTTCATAAAGCCAGCAAAAAAAAAATTGAGATTTAGCTAAATTTCATACAGCTCATGCCAAAATCGAAATATTTCAACGACAAAACTTTATTTATTTCAAACTTGTGTACAAGTTTGAATAACAGATATTAATAACTTGAACACAATTTAGGATTTTTTACGGTATCGATATAGTATACGTTTAGGCGTTTTCTTTCAGCCAGTCTTCAGAAGGCTTCCATTCAAAAAACATTAGAAAGATTGACCTTAGTATTTGTGCTTCATTTGTCAGAAAATAGAATCTTTTTTTTTTTTTTTTGCTGCAGCATAATAATGTTTAGGACTAAGCAAGATAGAGGAGATGGATCAAAGAGAAAGCGCATTTGAACTGAGGGTATAGATCTAGTAGACATCCTGATATAAGTAGATTGATTGATTTATTTATAATTGACAAATAACTAGAGTGACAAACATATTTATTTCATAGTTGAAGCTATAATATCATTTTACAGCGGATATTCTGCTGCAAGCTTAGAAGAAATTCATGTGTAGATGCTTCATTCATTTTGAAATTGGATGCAAGTTTTGATGCAATGGAAACGTTTCAAAACTTCTTCCAAACAAGCTTTTTACGCTAAATATAGCTTTGTATTTTACATACTTTTAGGCGTTTTATGCTCGACTAAAATATACAAAGATTGTACTCGATAATCATTGTTAAATGAGAAAAAAATATTGTGACTATCATTACTGAATACAAATAAAATGTTTATATTCCATTTATTTATTATATCATAATCATTATCATTTTCACTATATCATTCATGTACATATTGATTCATTTAAATAATCATATGTTGTAGTATTTGTTCAAAGTTTGAAGTATATTTTAGCTATCAATTATAATTTTTCCAGCTCAAAGTATTCTAAAAATTATTTCACCAGCAAATTTTTAGAAATATTTTCAAATCTTCCCTTTCATTACAGTATCACAGTGGTGAATATAAATGCTACCAAAACTGCTCAAAGCAGTTGAATTTGTTAAAATTGTTTTATTTTCAGGTTCGACGATCTTAGGTGTATGTGTTAAGTAATGAACTAAACAAAACTTATCTACAGTTAATCTATTTTCAAGCTACAAACAAAATGTAGAAAGATGCAGTAGACCGAATTTTGAAAATAAAAGTATGATGACTATCATTCATGTATTTAGGTTCAATCTTCCCATTTAGACGCTACAGCTTGATTTTTTTCAGCATTTTCATTATCCTGCCAAACATTACTGCGGTTAACTCTCATTCCAATCTTTTTCACTGCATTTTAGTTACATCATTTAGTAGTATATAATGATAATTTCAACTTGAAATTATTATATTAGATTATTATGCATATCAATCGGTAAATACCATAAGAATTTTTTCCCTTTTATATTTACCTTCTAATTCTTCTACCAAATCTTCAACAATCTTTGATCTTTATACGGTTTTTTTCTCATTTTTTATAGTTATTACAGTATAACAGTTACATTCTCTTTCACTATCAACTATAAATAATTTTGGCGATCAGTTTAGAGTTATGCTATTCAGCGAAAATTGTAAAATTTACTTTACTATCAACTACTTGTATTTATTCCAGCTGCTATTCAAATATAGTTTCAATTCTTCTAGAGAAGGATCTTAATGAAGCAGAGCATCGGAACATCAAGTCATCATCACTGTCTTATTTGTCATTATTCATTGCATTTCAATTTAATTTTATCATCGTTTCAATTTCAGCTTATCAGTTTTTATATGTTGTTATGAAAATGACACTGTATACACTTTGCTTAGCTTAGCTTAGCATATTTCAAGGTCTTTTTGATATGAATTCACAGGAACGCCAAAGCGCTGGGATCTCGTCTATAAATTTTAATATTCTTAGATTCACCATGATTATCATTGAATTTCTTGAAATAAAACTTAAATAAAACTATATACTTTCTACAATTATTTAATACAAGCAATATTTTTATTCGTTTTATTTCAATTATAATCGTATATCTATTTTCATACATTCATATTCATATATTCATTAACATACACTGGATTCATATTTAGACGATTTTATAATAAACGATTTTATTTAACTATTTTATTCAACTAAATAAGAGATTTTCATGCGGAACATGTCGAAAACGGGTCATAGACATTCCTGCTTCTATTCAAACCACTCTTGGGTGGTCAGTTGAATCGGACGTAGCTTCTTGACAGAATCATGGACTGAAATGGCCATTTGGAAACCAAACGAAAGTTCCGGAGCAACCGTAACCGAACGATTTTTGTTTTTATACGTACACAATAATCGTTTTAATTAGAATCCAGTGTATTCAGATATTCATTAACATATTCCTACATTCCTATTTATATTCCATCAGGTAGTGTCGGAGCATGGATGGAGTTCGCAAGCGATACTATATGTTCAACTATTTTCAAAATAACTAACGATACTTTTATTACAGGTCTGCTCAGCACTCACATATTTTCTTCATAAATTAATTTTCAATATTTTTTATATCTTTATAAAAATCATAAATGAATAAAACCATCAGCTAAATACGTGTCAATCTTTTATTGGACATATTAGGGTGCCAATTCTATATAGTTAGACAATTATATTTAATTTGTATCTGGATATGTCAACAATAAAAGATGGAAAGCCTAATCATAATTACATGACCCAATTGGTCATGCAGCTATGATTGGGCGGGGCTTATTGGCAATGAAAGTAGCCTCGGGATGTGCAGGTGCCATTCTGAAATGGGCTACTGGAATTTCAATAGAGCTAACACCACCAGCACCCGCGATTGAACAATGTTTATCAAATAGATTAACATTGGCTCTTTTGCATAACATACCTGCCAGCTCAGGGGGTCGTTGGATGGATTATACATACATACATACATACAATAAACTATGTTGAATTTGATTTAGTTTGGTTCTAATTTTTTTACATCATTCAAAATCCAAATAGGAAAGGCAATGTTAGGAGCGCGTGCTAGCCATTTGATTTGATAATGATTGATAAGATGTCTCAACAGCAGAGAGTAAAGTACACTCAATCCGAGTAAGTATTCGACCCAGTGCTACTTTTCAGTAGCCGATCATCCGATTGTTATGAATATGATAGGTTTATTTACTACAACAGTGTATTCATTCAGAGAAATCCAGTTACGAAATTGAGCAAACTCTAAACGCTACGTCAACTTTCACCGCACAAATGGTTTCCGACCCGATAATCATTGTAAAAGTTATGCAATCAACAAGCCTTCAAGATGTTCTAGCGTCATGGCCGAAAAGATTGTTTGAACGAAAATCAAACTGATTGAAGGAACAGGTTAGGTAAAGGTTCATCGAATCTTTGACCGAAATATAAAAGTTATTTGACGATGATTGCTGAAGCTGAACGCAGGGCGAGTTTTTCATTCATTGCCACAAAGCCGTGATAGGCATCATCTTACCCTCAATTAAATGCAAACAACAAATATGAAATTTTGTTGACTTTAATCATTTGGTCAATCATAGGCAGAATTGATGTTTTCAATGGGGGCTATTAGTATAGCTTAAGAACTTTATTTTGTATTGAACATAATTTTATTTTCACTTCTTTTCAGCATATATATTTAATTTGTATAGGAAGTTCTCAAAAGTTTTAAATTTAATAGAAGCATAGAGGATGAGAAAATTAAGAAGAGGTTCAACAGAAAAAATATCCGTCCTCCTTACCCTTGCATTTGTTCAAAACATTCCGCTGAACAACTTTGTTGGAGACCGTAACTTCATATCTTTTTAGGCAAAAAAGTTATTAGCTATTAAAAAGGGGTATGTATTTTTGCATTGATAAACAATAATCTCAATTGACATCACTGCTGGAGCCTCGCGAAGTATTGCAAGAAAAGTAGTCATGCACTGGGGCAGGAAGACTGAAGAAAAAAAGAAAAAAAATCGTCAAACCATCATATTCAATTTTCCCATACAAACCTTAAGGTTTAAATTTACTCATGTAAACGTTACTTTAAAATTCTGCTTAAAATCATGGATGAGTTTTTGGTCAAGACGAAGCTTTTGAGAAATTCAAAAATGACCCCAAATCGACTCAGTCTAATGTACACCTCGAAACTTTATATTAATTAAAATGCTCTCAATTCACCATGTGGCGAGGATCTTAGTTTCTCCTACACAGAGCCTGTTTTGAAATACGGTTTAGTATGGTTAAATATGCGCATTCCATAAAATGCCCATCATGCGCTCATTTTCCCTATATCCAGTGCTTTGAAAATATGGCAGCTTTTAGAAAATGAAACACTTATACACTTATTCCTGATAACAAACATTTATGTATGACTCAACGAAAATATGAATCAATTCGTGTTTCACCTGATATGCTCAATAAGTCGTTCCAGCTTAATAAAGAAGATAAGTAAAATAGATTTATAGATTTAGAATAGACTATCTAAACCAAAATATTTTATGAATTCCCATGAAAACGCGATGTGGTGATGCTTTTTGCCTTTTTTGAGACCTTTGAAAACAATTTTTTTGAAAATGTTTCACATAATCGAGAAGACTTTCTTCTATCCAATGCACTATTTAGAGAAAAAATCGATCGAGGAGCCTAGAACATTTACAAAAGATAAAAGAAGATTTTAAAGTTTTCACTGATAATAATTTCCTAAAATTTCAAAATATCATTTTCTTGAAGGAAATTTAAAAAACCACAATAAAATTAAGCTTGAAACATCCGTAAAAGTTACTGACAACACTGTAGCAAATTCCAAAAGCACTGGTTTAAAGTTCTATTTTCTAGGTTTATTTAAATTAAAGACAGAATACAGTTTAAAACTGAGAGAAAAAAGTTAGACTTTATTATTCAACAATGTACTTTAAAAAAACATAAAATTTATTTTCTGACTTGCTTTCTATAGGTTCCAGAAATTTTAGATTTATCTACGTGGTAGCAAACATTTTTTAAAGAAATTAAAAATACATTACAGAGTGTTTGATTATTCTTACTTCCTACTTGTCGATCTGATGTGACCGTACTTACAGAATTTTTGAATAAGTTATGGTCCTGAAAAGCTAAAGTGCGTTTCAAATTCTGAAATGGTATAAAATAAGAATTAAAAGGAACGTTACAAGATCAAGATAAATGAATAATTTTCGTAACATAGTCTCAAAAACTGAAAATCAGATGCTGAGATAGAATATTTTTAGATAACACAGCAAATAACCTTTTTTTCATTTCATAATGAATATGTGTGTTTTTTCTCAATTTAACAATGTTACGTACATTCAACAATGACTAAAACATTTAGTGTTTTTTTTTTCCAAGACTAAACCCAAAGGTGTCTGAAGCACCAATGAATTATGAAAAAGAAACAATGAAAGGCTCTTGGAGCCAAAGGGGTATAAGTGCGATAATGATTATTTTTCTTTTGAACGTAAAAGCATGTAAATAAAATTCTAATCTGAAAAGTTCAATAAATAGGGAAAAATGTTTCTCAATGCGCCTAGCAGGTAAAACAACTTATCAAATCAATGCATTTCGTGGGTAATACGCTATGAATACTAGGCATAAACGAATATTATGAATTTACAAACTCAAAAAATTAAAAATTCATACAAAGTTTTGATACTTTTTGATGTAAAATTTTGACTTTCAAAAATTATACGTAAGGAAGCCCAAACAAAAATTGGGAGATATTTCTATCTTATTCAGACGAACATGAAAAATGAATAAAATTGAAGCTTTTATGAAGGTTAAATAATGATAAAAAAGTGAAATAAGGGAGTGTTTTTGCAAACATTGTATGGAAATTTGAAATTAATAAATAATTGCAAAATAGAAAATAAATTTTTGGAAGCGGTTCGTTGAGTCCTGAATTTTACGAGATTTAATTTTGTTTGTTGTTTCGGAAAACAAAATTTCATTAAAAAATCACCAAAGATGTACTGAAAGTTCAGAAAAATATAACTTTGGATGATTAATATTCTTTGATTCTAGTAAATAAATAAACAAGTTCTTGCATTACATTTATGTTAACAAACCACAAACCTAACATGTACCCTAGAAAAAATATTAAATGTTATTCAAAAAAAATGTTTTTCAAAATACTTTTTTTTTATTTTAGCGTTTTTGACTGCTTATTTGAAAGCTATTTTAGTGTAGGATGCAAATAAAAAATCGCAAAAAAAGCTTTACATAGCCAATAAGCTTGTTTATTTATATAACCTTTGCAAAAATATTTTATGGAATTATTGAAAGCCCTAGAAAGCAAAGACTGCCTTTTTTTTTAACTTTTCAATCGATTCAGATTTTTTATTTTGAAAAGGTTGTAACTTTTTTCATGAATTACTTATCTTCTTTTCAAGTTAGCAAAAAATAAATCTTAAAAATAGGCAAAACCAATAATGTAAGACAAACTTCATTTCAACACTAAGGAAAATACGCTTAAGTATGCCATAAGATTCTCTTATGAACTGACGCCATAAGAAAAATCATTGAAATTCATAAGATTTTATGACGCGAATAAATTCTTCAGATGAACACCTTCTTCAATGAGAGGTTGTTGATTTTCATAAGAGGGTCTTATGGAAACATGAAATGTCATGTTTAATGTAAAAACTTCAAACAAATTGATGGTAAAAACTTTCATTTTATTTTTTCGGCATATTTGTTCGAAATTACACCATGGTCACACACATAAGCACATAATCACGTATTCATAAGTTTTTTTTTATGAAAGCTGAAAGAATTCCATAAGATTCTTATGAAAATAATTTTGCACTCTAAAAAGCGATTCATAAGACCCTGCTTATGAAAATTGTAATAAGAATTAGCCTGATCGAAGCTTATTTGAATTTTCTGGATGAGTATTTGCAAAAATTACTGCTCCCATATAAAATTGAAACGCGTTGCGCTAATTCAGGAATCAACCAAATCATCTGAAATTTTACACTAATGCTTGGTGGTGACCCAAAAGACATCGAAGAAACATATGGGAGCGAAAAGTTAATTTAGGCAACGGTCTACTGAACATATACCATAGTACGGCAATCCTAACTTTAAAATTATAAAGGTCAAAGAGAGTTATCAGTTACAAGCATTTTCAATATAATTATACTAAAATATTGCCAGTAAAACTGAAATTTGCTTAAACCACCAATAGGCGTATTTCATCCGCATGGTTTGAGGCTCGGCAATTTAGACAACTTTTATAATAAAATCGGTTTCTCGATTTCAACTTAAAAACTACTCCAATGTGTTATAAACAGATGTCGGCTCATGTGTATACAGTTTTTATCCACATATTTGTTGAAATATTCGATAGAATAGGTATTATGCTATAAAGGCGCAAAAAGCCTGCTTTTCCCATATAGTTTAAAATATGATAAATCGTTTGGCATCATTAACTCAAAAACCATTTTGTCACTCATACCCCTTTGGCTCTGAAGATTCTAATATTCTCAACTCAAAATTGCATCCTGTCTTCGATTGGAATTATCATAGAAAATAGACCTTTGCACTAGTGCTTTTGTTAGTTTTCTACAGTGTTGCCAGGAACTTTTGTCGATATTTCAAACTAGTTTTTATTGTTAATTTTGAAATTCTTTTCAGAATATGCACATTTTCATCAATAACACTTTTTCGTCAATATTTTTATTACATCCAAGCTGAAAAATCCAAATTTTGAAACTCTTATATTTTTTCATATATTTTGTTCACAATTTAAAAAAAAAATTTTTTTCGAGAAAAACATTTTTTTCAACCAACCACAAACATTTTCCAGCAAGTAAACGATATTTAGAAAGCTAAAATAAATTCGAAATCGGCTGGTTTTTTTAAGGAATAAAGTTTTATTTTAGATTCAGATTTTTGACCAAATTTCCAGGTTATTACCCAAATTTTGGGTTCAAACTTCTGAAATCAAATGTCCACATTTAGTCAGGTTTTAAGTTAAAAAACAGCTGACTTGCCCAACCCGAATACGCGCGAGAAGAAAAGGAGCAAGCTTAAATAAACAATTATTGATTGACAATATAGATAAGATTATTATTCCTTTTTAAAAGGGGAAATCTAAGCCAGGAAAAAGGCTGATTATGTTTACGATTTGTGAAAAATTTAGCTTCTGGTTTTTTCTATCTTTGTCCTATTTAAATATATCCCACTCCGTTCTTATTTACCCCATTAAACGATAACACTTGTTTACAAAATTTAAAAAAAAATTACTGTGCAATCTTACGCTGAATCCGAAAATGAAATTCAAAAAAATCTCAGTAGAACAGTTTTTGATTTATGCTCCAACTATGGAATTTTGAAAAATTTAGAAAAAAAGTATTTGTATACAAATTCAATCAAATATCTCTGACTGCATAAAACTAATTTGAAATCTCTCTTTTGCATATTAAAGGTGAATTAATTTGCTATCGATCATCTGAACTTCATTTTTGCGTATGATCAACATTATTGTTGATATAAGTGACTTTATGATCGGAAAAATTATGAAAAAAGGATTTTTTTTAGAGAAAATTTTGTTTCAGTGAAAGTTTTAGACTCGAAGGTAACATATAAATAATCGGTAGAAAATGGAAACAGTTATGGTAAGTTTACCATAACAGTTTTTTTTGCATTTTTGATAATTTAACGAACCGCGGTGTTCTTATCATAGTATAGGAAGAATTAAACATGGTAAATCTCACTCGCTCCAAGTCAAAATTATTTATTAGCTTACCAGTAAGTCACATGCAAATTTCAGAATGATCTGACCATAGGGAGGGGTTGCTTGAGTCTCAAACGTAAATAGGATTTTAAGGTATTTTGCTCGGCAGGAACAAAAAATACTGGTGTTTCAATAATAACTTCTAGGCTTAAAGAAAATTATTCATAAAAAGCAATCGGCTAGTGGGAAAAAAGGTATTATTGATAAACCAGTATTTTTTGTTCCTCCCGAGCAAAATACCTTAAAATCATATTTACGATTGAGACTCTAGTAACCCCTCACCATGGTCAGATCGCTCTGAAATTTGACATGCGACCTTCTTGTAAGCTACAAATTAATTTTGACTTGGAGCGAGTGAGATTTACCATGTTTAATTCCTCCTATACTATGATAAGTACAACGCGGTTCGATAAATTATTTAAAAATGCGAAAAATATTGTTATGGTAAAATAAACCAAACTTCGAAATTTTTCAACCAATTTTGATAAATAACCACTTGAAATCTTTGATTTAAATTTATTTCTACGGCCAATAGAAAATCAGATATTTTAAATGTTAGAATTGAGTCTAAAACTTTCGCTGAAACAAAATTTTCTTTAAAATAATTCGATTTTTATAATTATTTGCTATCATAAAGACACTTATATCAACAATAATGTTGATCATACGCAAAAATGAAGTTCAGATGATCGATAACAAAAATATGCAAAAAAGAGATTTGAAATTAGTGTTATTCAGTCTGAGGTATGAATTTGAGTACAAGTACTTTTTTTTAATTTTACCAAAATTTAATATTTGGAGCATAACTCAAAAACTGTTCTATTGAGATTTGTTTGATTTTAATTTTAGGATTCGGGGCCCGATTTCCAATTTAAATGATCTTCTGGGCTTGTGATATAGCTCAGTTGGCAAGTCTGTTGTCTCCTGAGCCGATGTCCGCGAGTTCGAGCCCAAGAGTAAACATCGAACACAGTTGTACCGGATAAGTTTTTCAATAACGATCCGCCAACTGTAACGTTGATAAAGTCGCGAATGCCATAAAGATGGTAAAACGAGTATAATCGAAACAAAAAAAAATGATCTTCAGTTTATTTATTTCAAAAATGCTTTACACTAATGTAATAAGAATCATCATTCAAAACGAACTTAACGAACTTAAATGCATTCCGTGATGCAGAACCGTAAACTTTTGAATTTTCTTTGACAAACGGAAACTTTATCAAAGGAACCAGCAAAGATTCAAATCTAAATATTCAAATTTTGAATTCAAAATTGTTCAAGCTAATGGGCTTGAATAATCTCTGGATATTTTCAGCGTAAAAAACTTATTCGAAAGATCTAGAAAATTCTCAAATGATCCAGAAAAATACGTTATTATTTCATTTTATTAGATTTTATTTAGAAGGTTCTAGAAATTTCAGCCGTTTATTCCATGCGCGTGCACAGAAGATTCCAGAACAATCCTGGCGGGAAACCATTGTCTGTATGGAGTCTTTCCAGAATATTCTAACTGATTTAAAAGGAAGCGCGCGCCGTGATGTGAGTTTAGTTGTTAATCTGATCCGCGTGTTTTTGTTTCGTCCGTCTCGAAAGTAACCTACCAACAAGTGACCTTCCAAAGTAAATGTTTGAGAAAAAGTTGAGAATAATAAAGAGGAAAATAGTAGTGCTAATTAAGAGTGTTTTTCAATTTGTTCGCCAAAAATACAGTCCATTGCCAAGACAAAAATCCTTATCTGAATAGCTTAAATCATCGAATCAAATCATGCACAAGGAATTCAAGGCTAAAAATCAACACCGAAAATAAAAATTTCCGAGATAAATTCGGATTTTATACAAGAATTTATCTATACCAGCTCTGCTTTGTATTAAGAATCAGAACTCATACTTCAGAATTTGAATTCTCTTCCGATTTATAATCAAGTACATATTTCAGTTATGTTGAAAAAAGAAACCATGGATGGGAATTCCATCTACAGGTTGAAAGCTTAAAATTAAAATTGGTTGGAATATTAATTCAGAAATGTATGTATGGAAATCTATAAACTCTTAAAACATCTAAATACTATCTTTAAAATACATATGTTTTAAAATTATTTACCGTTGTTTGCATTTCTCATTACACTGCACTGTTAGCTTCCAGATAATCAATAGGTAATGGAAATAACCACTTCATTACTTTGTGTTTCCGTTAACTGATATGGATGAATCACATTGATTTCCTTTTTCTTTTTTTCTTCAAACATCCAAATAGACACTCGTACTTCGAATAACTGAAATTCAACACCACCTGCAACTCTTCAACTCTCGAACTTGCTCCAATTCGTCACGACTGAGAAAGATGACACTCTTTGTGATGATGATTGTTTATCGTTGATCAGCTCTTCGTTCTGAACCGACCAAATTCAGAAAAAATATTATTCTTTCTCACTGTTGTTGTGTTGAATAACCATCACCATCATCGGCGTCGTCAGTTGTTTTCACAAAACGTTACTCCGCTGCAGCAATCAATGATGCAACAACACGTGCTATTGTGTGTGCGCGTTTATCTTTTTTTGGTGATCCTTTTGTTATTTGAAGAAGATTTATGTGACAATTTTTTCTTCGAATTGCTGCAGAAACACTCGGTTCAAGACTGATAGAGATTTTTTTCTGGTGGTATTCGAAAACCAAAACAGTCGCAATTAACAATAAGCTTGATTAAAGGTCAAATAATAACGTATCGAATTCAGAATGTTGCTCACTGGTAATTAATCCGCCCTTAAGCTTGAACGCATTCAATGTATCACTTTTCTTCTGTGGGCTTCTAAAACTCGTTACCGAAAAGCTATCAACTCAAGAGACACAACAATGTTTTCGTTTTCGAAGAAAACAAAAACCACACAACCAGAACACTTTTTGCCACCTTTTTGCTGTCAACTACCCCAACCAATACCTACAATGTCGGAAGGTCGCTATTTTTAACCGATTAATTACATGCGACCGTCATCAACATATGGCCGGTCATGTTTGTTTGCAAACAAAAACGTTGGCCAAATTGAATAATGAACAACAACAACAACAAAAAAACGCACTAGCACAGATGGAAATTCACCGTTCGCTACAATTCGTTGACCGCGCGAAAATTCAATTTTTCGAATGATAAAAATAACACCAAAATAACATTTTAAGATTTTTTTTCTTTTTGTTGTTGCTTCAGAATAACGACCGATCAGCTTCGACTGTTAAACCACTTTGAAGACCTTTTCGGCAACAATTTTTCATCGGAACCTTTCTATCAAATCAACAATCAAATCCCCTCTCTTAAAAACTTGCACTACGAGTTTAATATTACGCCGAAGCTACTATCTACCCATATCTCTCAAAGCGCATCTCACACAAATCTCAGCCGATCACTTCCTTGGCTTTGTTCCCACAGAATCAAATCGGCGCAACGCCCGTGTATTGTTGTTGCCGCTGGTCGGACATTCGTTCGTTATCAATGGTTTTTCTTCCACAAAGCGCAACGCAATCAAATCGAAACAGCGCCAAAGTCCTCACGCACCAATCGAAGAACCGAAGTCGTATATGTACTAACTAAGTCCATCCATCTGCCGAGACACCGAAAGACTGCAACCGCTAGTAAGTAGCTTTGCGACCGATAGGTTGTCGTAGATGGTTAAGAAAGAAGACGACAGCCGCCGACGTCTTTCGATGGACGCCGTCGCTGTCGTTGATTAAGCGAAAAATCAGCTGTTTTTATTGTAGAGTACGAAACAGCCGCCGTCGACGCCGAGAGTTTAACCCTCCAAAGCCATTCGGGTCAATATGACCCGAAGCGCACATTTCAAACATCTTTATCATCATTCCAATATACTGATGAACTGGTAGTTTTGACAGACCAAGTATGTTCTATGAAAATAATGATCAAATGAATTAAATGAAATGAATATAATATCATCAAAATCGGTTAACATTTACAGCCAGGAGAACGAAATCAAATTACAACGCATATTTCCCCGAAACGGATATTTAGCGAACGGCTTTGGAAGGTTAACAAAGCTTCGATCCGGTTTAGAAGGGAAGCTGAAAAGAGCGTGTTAGAACCGGACAAGAGCGACGCGACTTGCTTGTACTTAGTACAATACAGCTACTTAAAGCAGTCTGTCGATACAAGCTAAAACAACGCGAGGCAACAACAAAAGTACACCGGGTTTTCAAAGTTCAATAGCTTATGTAGCTACTGAGAGCATAGGGTTTATAATATGTCTAAAACAAATGGACCAAGAATACTTCCCTAAGGAACCGTTTTGCAATGGTTATAGGATGCACCAATAAAATAATTAATTCAAAAAAGTTTTTTTTTTCAAAAAGACACTTTAATTCCTCCCAAGTAACCAAAAGTCACATTGTTGTCTGTTTTCCAATGAACCGTAAAAGAACTTTTCATGGGTTTCATACGTAACACCTTGGGTGGTACTGCTTTTTCATTTGGATAGTCTGCTTTTCAATCTTGAGTTCCTAAAAGTTGTTAAGCAATAAAAAACTGATTCGATGTCCAGAATTCCACATCGAGAGTTATACATGGAAAGCTGCTGTGGTTCATTCCAGGGTAGGTTTGGAAGTGCATATTTCAAGAAACGTTTCTGCACTGACTCAAGCAGCTTTATTCTGCTTATGGATGTAGATGCCCAAATTTGGATGTTATAGTCAAAGACAGTAGAGTACTTTTGAAGTGGTGATGTCACTGAATCCTTTAGTGTGGCGTACGATGAATCCCAACACTGTTTTTGCTTTTGCCACGGTTAAGGCTAGATGTTCCTTGAATGTGAGTGATTTGTCTAGGATCACTCCAAGATCCCGTACTGATTCAACCTTTTCAAGTGCTGAATCATCCGCTCGGTAATAATGGGTTATCACAATCTTGCATCTGGTAAAAGTCAGGATTTTGCATTTTTTAAGATTCTATTCCATTCACTCGGCACCAATGAACAAGCTTATCGAAGTCTTTCTGAAGTGACAAGCAGTCATTAGAATCTGTGATAGAGCGACACATTTTTAAATCGTCAGCATAGAAGATTATCTCCGAGTCAATCAGCGCGTAAAGGTCGTTCATTAAGAGATTAAAAAGCAATGGGCCCAAATTGCTCCCTTGAGGTACTTCAGAAGGGACGGCGAAGGTTTGAGATTGCGTATGACCTTGCCTGATGAATGCAGTTCTATCTTTAAGGTATGACTCGAGCCACATGACTAACCACCAGGGGAATCAGATTTTTTCAAGCTTAGCGAGAAGCAATTTGTGGGGCAGTCGATAAAACGGCTTGGCAAAATCTACATAAATTGCATCGACTTGTTTTTTGTTACAAAGAGACTTACTGATGAGTTGGGATGTACACCATCATGTTCGTTGACGTTGATCTCTTTTGGGGAATCCGTGGTGACATTCGTCGATGATACGTGATGAGATTAAACTCATTTGGTTGAAAATTTTCAGCTCGAATACCTTTGCCAAGCAGTTTAAAATAGATATGCCTCGATAGTTTCCCACAAGATGAACGTTACCGGATGTATGAATGGGTGAGATCGCTGCAATTTTCCAAAGTATGTGGAACGTTAAAGTTTCCAAAGACTTATTAAATAGTATGCTCACGGGTAGTGCCAGAGAATCACAGCATCTTCTGATGAATAGTGGGGGTAAGCCAACCGGACCAGCCCCTTACGCTCATTGATGTTTAGGAGCGCCTTCTTAACGTCTTAACAATTTTAGCGACAACTGTGCCACAATAGCTAACTTAGCTTAGCTTAGCTTGATCTACTACTCACATCCACCTTTAATCGTTGAATCTGAAATGTTTCTATTTTTTTAAACACATCTCTCAATAGCTTCTTCAAAAATTTATTTTGATCTATCATTTCTCATTATCATCATTTCAATTTCAAATTCCACGATCACAGGCGTGGCTCCGTAGAACACATTTCCACATCGCCAATGGTTGCTAAATGCTCCGTGAAATTGTGCCAAAATAGCTAACTATCTAAAAAATAAAATTCTATAACACTACCCGGGACTCAATCTATTCTCCTTTTCGAAGAAATGCAAATGATTGGTAACTGTTCTTCATAAATTACGTGTAACCACGTTGTATAAAATTGTGTAAATCACCAGCAAACCTAGAATTGCTGTATAATTTGATATTACTCGTTAACAGAAATCATCCCCAAGTACACAAAAAGTTAGCACATTTGAGTAAATTTTCTTTCTCATAGATTTTGCATTTCGGTACAAATTTATCCTCTTACAAATTGTGAACAATAAATACAGACTCTCTTCTCTGTGATTTTCTCTCTCGTTTGTTTCACTTTGTCTAAATTCGAACTACTGAACAGAAAACAACATTTGGTCAGTTATCCTAATCGTTCCTGGAATTTATCGTTCTCTCATATTCATCTATTTTCATTCTCACTTGCTGTACAATTTGAAGTTGTATTCTCAATTCACCTTGAAATTCATTTTTTATTTCAAACTTTTCACATAACCTCTTGGTTTAAATCGATTAAATATTGGGCTATCCTCTCAATGTGCCTTTTTCTCATTTCAAGCTGTATTCTCAATTCAAAAACATAAACAAATAATTCTAGCAGTCCCTCGACTTTCATCCCTGTTTACTCTTATATTAAAATGTCCTCGCAACTCGTTTGTTTTGAGAATTTATTTTTATAACATATTTATATTTTATTATTCTTTGTACTTTCCACTCACAAACACTTTTTTTTAACTTGATAATTTCTACAATTTGTTCAGGTTGTTCTCTAGACTCGCCTCACTGTTCTCTTTTATCTCAAGAAGTCTCCTAACCCGGCTGATTATTTATTTGATCAGATACTTAAGCTGTCCTCTTAACAAAATTTCTTAATTTCATGCTGTTCTTTCAATTCGCTTCATAGTTGAATCTTATTACAAGCTGTTCTCTCGACTCGCTTTGAATTGCTGTCTTATCTCAAGCTGCCCTCTCAACCCGCTTGATTATAAATTTGATAAGCCCTGTTGTGTTGTGAACCTACTTGGTTGAATGATTCAACTGAATCAAAGCAATCGAAAGATTCCTTTTAATTCAACCACGGTAAATGAAAAGTTCATATACCGGTATTTCGATAGAAACTTTCACTTTTTTTTTTTCAATCGAAAACGTTCACTGAAGAAGGTAGTAAGTTGCTATCGAAATACCGGTATATGAACTTTTCATTTACCGTGGTTGAATTAAAAGGAATCTTTCGATTGCTTTGATTCAATTTGATAAGATTTAAAGATGACCTGAGCTGAGCCTAAACTTGCTTGATATTTCTATCGATATGTTCAGGCTGTCCTCTCAACTCGCTTGAAATGTCTACTGATTTGTTCAGGCTGTCCTATTAACTCGCCAATATCAAGCTGTTCTCTTAAATCGCTTGAATTTTCATCGATGTTTTCAGGCTGTCCTTTCAACTCGCCTCTGGAATTCAAGCTATCCTCTCAACTCGCTTGTATTTTTATCTATATGTTCAGGATGTCCTCTCAACTCGCCTTTTCTATTTTAAGCTGCTCTCTCAACACCCTTGAAATTTTTATCGATCTGTTCAGGCTGTCCTTTCAACTGGCCTTTAAATTTCAAGCTGTCCTCTAAACTCGCTTATCGATATGTTCAGGCTGTCCTTTCAACTCGCCTCTGAATTTCAAGCTATCCTTTCAACTCGCTTGTATATCTATCTATTTGTTTAGGCTGTCCTCTCAACTCGCCTTTTCTATTTCAAGCTGCACTCTCAACTCGCTCGAAATTTATATGGATATGTTCAGGCTGTGCTCTAAACTCGCTCTTCAATTTAAAGTTGTTCTCTCAACTTGCTTGAAATCTTTGCCGGCTGTCCTCGCAACTCGTCTTCCAATTTCAAGCTGCCCTTTCAACCCGCTTGAAATAGAGAACATGGTCAAGCTGTCCTCACGACTCGCTCATTATTTCAGTTTTATTCTTTTTCTTTTAAATGAACCTTGAATTAGGCTGAATATATTTTTTTTCCACCAAATCCGGCATCATTTCATAACTCGTTCATATGCTTTTTTTCATAAATTTAAGCAATTTACGTTTCACATAGATTACCCATGCTATCACATTTTTTCGTACTGGGTAAACTGCTTGGTTTTTAAGCAAGTTTGATGAAAATTATTCCAGCATGAATCGTTTATCACATTTGTTTACCTTTTCTTGTTAATTTTTTTTTACGAATTTCTCGTTTTTAGAGGTTTAAGAAAATAACCTGCCACGGTCGTCAAATGTGCAGATCTGTCCGGAGTTTCGAAGCTCGGAAGCCGCACTGGAGAGCACCCGGATCACGAGCTGCCGGGGGAACGACACACACTGCTGACTTGCTCGCCTTCTCGCCGACTGAATGACTGACAGCGTGCACGCTTGGGGCGAATGAACCGATGTCGGTTTAATCAATTCACTCAATATTTGTAAGATATTTTTCTCCATTAACCCGTCGTTCTTTGACATTTGTAGTGGTAGCAATGCAGCTTATGGTGTTGCTGAGTTCTTATCAGGAATTGTGTATTGTGGTACGTGACTGATCCTATCTAAAAACTTGTTTAACCCTTTAATGCATAGTGTTGTTTTAAAACAACACTAATCAAAATCCAAATATCTCGAAACCGCGTGGATATTTTTGAGTGATGTATTCACAAAAAATATTCTAGAGATTAAAAGAAATTAGCCCATGGTGTTTTTATTACGATATTTTAATGTATGCGTGAGATATCGAACAAAATTTGCGGAGAAATTGCAAAAATCGAATTTATTAATTTTTTTGAAAAAAGTATTTTTTGGAAAACTGCTGTTATTTCATCAGGTTTGCAAATTCAAACAATTTTTTTTTATCTCAATCAATCACAAACACCTTCCTGCACCTAATTAACAAGGTTTTGAAGAAATGAGCAAATCCGTATTGAAATTAACTAAGAATTTCGAAAAAATATTTTTCAACTTTGATGGGTCATAACTTTTATAATACTCAAAATAACGACTTCAAACCTCTTGAGTTTTGTTTGTCGAATTAAAATGTTATTATTTCACTTAATCAATAACTGCAATTCTCATTTAAAAAAAGTCATGCATTAAAGGGTTAAGTTACGTTTTCATGAAATCAGATGGCTTCATCTGGAAATATCTGTTGAAAATTCTATTGAAGATTGACGATTTTAGAATGTGTGAGTGGTGTAGTGTAGAGTGAGTTGATTAAGGTCCATTTTTACATTTCTCAAGCCCTGAGGCCTTAAAAGCTTTGTTTTGGTTCAAAACTCACCCATGACTTTTTCCAGTATTTTTGAGTTATTTTTACATGAGTAAATTCTAGATTTCAGGTAACGTATAGGAACATTGAATATTTTGTACGAAAAATCAACATAATTTTTGTCAAAATATTCTACTTTCCCATACAATCCTAAAAGTTCAAATTTGCTCATGTAAACGTTACTTAAAATCCTGCAAAAAATCATGAATGAGTATTGAACCCAAACAAAGCTTTTAAGACCCAAGGGCTTGAAAAATTCAAAAATTACCCCAAATCGACCCAGTCTAGTGGTGTAGCTTAAAAAGTCAAGACTTATCTGAAGCATCAGGCACAACAAAGGGAAAGAATACACATCGGTGAGATAAAGGATATATGTAAAAACGAAATTTTAAGGATTGGTATAGTTTTCACTGTTCATGTGAATCTGTTAGAAAAGCTTAATCTTACAGGTTACAGATAAGGCAATGACAAAACCTCATCAAACAGCATTTCATCAAAACTGATCTCGTTGATATCACAGTTGTTTCGATTTTTAGTTGAAAATGTAATAAAGCATTGGTTAAAATTTATCTCATGTATGACATTTTTATCTCATAAAAACGAACACACACATATAGGATCTCAGTGAAACTTCATGTTTCTTTGAAGAGATCCAATCTTATGAGAATCGCGAAGTGTGGCATGAAAAGTATTTAGTCATACAATACCTCGCTAGGCACCCTGCAGTGATGTCAATTGAATTTATTGTTTATCAATGCGAAAAGACATACCCCTATGAAACAGCTAATAACTCTTTTTTTTTAATAAGATACGAAGTTACGGTCTTCGACAAAGTTGTTCAGCGGAAAATATCCTTTAGAGAATTTATAAATTGGCACAAAAACCATCAGCTGCCTTGGTTGTACAGAAGAAACAAAAATGATGTTGATTTTTCAGTACAAAATATTTCATTTTCCCATACAAACTTAAAGTTTAAATTTACTCATGTAAAGGTTACTTAAAAATTCAACAAAAAATCATGGATAAGTTTTGGACCAAGACGAAGCTTTTTAGACCCCAGGGTTTGAGAAATTCAAAAATGACTTTAAATCGACTCAGTCTAACCTACATCTTTCAAGGATATGATGGCTATGCTAAAACCGCCAGCCCATAAAGAATACTATGCATGCCATGAATGATATTTGATCTCATTACCTCTAGCTTAGAAGTCCTGAACGCTATCCTCTAGGCCACGGTCAGCGACATGGTTTCAGGTTTTTTTTTTTTTTTTTTTACAATGCATTTATTTGAAACGGCTCGTACCGTAGGTTTCAAAGAGCCAATGTCTGGTTTGTCTAATTACATTTTAAAGTATCCAAAGATTTAGATAAAGTGAAAAAGAAAGTAGTAGTTATAAACGGAGATCAATAGCTTTTAGAAAGAGGTAGATTTCGAGCATGTAATCAATGTCTATCGCAGCTAATACATCTCTCACTGGGGTATTGGGTGGTTTTCCTCGGGCCCGAAGGGAGTCTATTAAATTCGCCCTGGCGACAAGGTGGTCCTCACACGACCAAACAATATGCTCGATGTCATGGTAACCTTGACCACAACCACATAAATTGCTGCCAGCAAGATTAAAACGATAGAGTAACGCGTTTAAGGAACAATGATTGGACATGAGACGGGAAAATACTCGAATAAAATCCCGACGCAAGTCCAACCTATTGAACCATGGTTTAAGGCTTACCTTTGGGATAATCGAGTAGAGCCACCGGCCCAACTCATCTTCGTTCCATTTTCGCTGCCAGTTGACAAGAGCATTTCTTCGAATTACAAAGTAGAATTCGTTAAAAGCGATTTGTCGCTGATAGATGTCGCCTTCTACAGCTCCTATTTTCGCCAGTGAGTCTGCCTTTTCATTGCCCATAACTGAGCAATGTGAAGGAACCCACACAAACGTGATAAAAAAACGACGACTATATAAAGCACTCAACACTACCCGTATCTTCTCGAGGAAGTATGGGGAGTGTTTCCCGGGTCTTATTGAACGAATAGCCTCAACGGAGCTGAGGCTATCTGTTACAATAAAGTAGTGATCAGCGGGTCTTGATGCTATGCTGTCTAGTGCCCAATGTATAGCTGCCAGCTCCGCGATATACACTGAGCACGGAGATTGAAGACTGAAGGAAGCACTGTAAATTTGGTTGAACACTCCAAACCCGGTACATTCATCGATAACGGATCCATCAGTAAAGTACATTTTATCAGCATTGACGTGTCCATACTTTGCATCAAAAATCCTTGGAACAATAAGAGAACGATGTTGTTCTGGAATTCCACGAATTTCATGCTGCATGAACAAATCAAACTGGACAGAAGAGTTGTCGTAGTCAGGGTGACAAACACGAATAGGAGAATACGACGAAGGATTAACCTGCATAGACATGAATTCATGAAATATGGTCATATATCTTGATTGAAGATTTTGCTCAAGAAGCTGATCAAAACTTGCAATCACCAAAGGGTTCATGACCTCACACCTGATGAGGAACCGAAGTGATAATGAATAGAACCGATCCTTCAGAGGGAGCATACCTGCCAAAACCTCGAGACTCATATTATGCGTTGAGGGCATACATCCCAAAGCAATTCGGAGACAACAGTACTGAATACGCTCGAGTTTAATGAGATGTGTTTTGGCAGCCGATTGGAAACATAAACTGCCATACTCCATCACTGAGAGGATCGTTGTTCGATACAATTTTATGAGATCTTCAGGATGGGCTCCCCACCAGGTGCCAGTGATTGATCGGAGAAAATTAATTCTTTGCTGGCATTTTCCTTTCAAATATTCAACATGAGCTCTCCAAGTACACTTGGAATCAAACCAAACCCCAAGATACTTAAAACACCTCGATTGAGTGATCATTCTACCAAGGAGTTGAAGCTTTGGCTGAGCAGGTCTACGCTTCTTAGAGAAAACCACCATCTCAGTTTTCTCTGGAGAGAACTCGATCCCAAGCCCCAAAGCCCAGGAAGACAGTCTGTCTAAAGTATCTTGTAAAGGTCTGTGCAGATGTGACTCAGTATTACCTATTACAGATACTACGCCGTCATCTGCAAATTGTCTTAAAGTGCAGCCTTCAGAGAGACAAGTGTCGATGTCGCTAACGTAGAAGTTATACAAAAGAGGACTCAAACATGAACCCTGGGGTAGGCCCATGAATGAAGATCTTCTTATTGAAATATCTCCATGAGCAAAGTTTAAGTGTTTCTCACAAAGTAAGCTGTATAAGAGGTTGTTCAATAGAGGAGGCAGGCCTCGGGAGTGCAACTTGTCTGACAAAACATCTATTGAGACTGCATCAAAAGCTCCCTTTATGTCTAGAAACACTGAAGCCATTTGCTCACGTTTTGCGTACGCCATTTGTATCTCTGAAGACAGCAAAGCGAGACAATCGTTTGTTCCTTTGCCCCTGCGAAACCCAAATTGAGTATCTGAAAGGAGACCATTTGTTTCCACCCATTTATCCAATCGGAACAAAATCATTTTCTCCATCAATTTCCGTATGCAAGACAACATCGCTATAGGTCGGTACGAATTATAATCGGACGCTGGTTTTCCAGGTTTTTGAATAGCAATAACTCTCACTTGTCTCCAATCTTCGGGAACAATGTTATGCTCCAAGAATTGGTTAAATAAATTTAACAAGCGAAATTTAGCGACATCCGGAAGGTTCTTCAGCAAGTTAAATTTTATTTTATCAATTCCCGGAGCTGAATTGTTACAAGAGAGAAGAGCAAGTGAAAATTCTACCATCGAAAAATTGGAATCCAGCTCACACCTATCTGGAGATACTTCCCGAATAATTTTTTGCACTGGTGTGGAATCAGGACAGATTTTTCGTGCAAATTTGAAAATCCAACCATGTGAATTTTCTTCACTTTCATTCGTTGAATTACGATCGCGCATACTTCGTGCCACTCTCCACAAAGTGCTTAAAGATGTTTCACGAGAAAGGCCTCCCACAAAATTACGCCAATATGCTTGTTTTTCCCTTTTATAAGTTTTTTAAACTGATTTTCAAGGGAAAAGTACAATTGGAAATTGTCGAGTGTTCCATGCTTTCGGAAGGCTTTGAATGCCTTCGATTTGTCCATAAAAAGCTTGGAACACTGACTGTCCCACCACGGATTGGGAGGCCTTTTACTTATAGATGAGTTAGGGATGGGCTTTGTTTGAGAGGAAGTTGCACAATCGTAAATCAAACGAGAAAGGAAATTATACTCCTCTAAGGGAGGTAAGGTATCTACAGAATCGATGGCTGAAATGATCGTATCCGCATATTTTTTCCAGTCAATGTGTTTTGTTAGGTCATCTGCCACATTAATAGAACTGGAATTGTTGGACCCATTGGTGATTGAAATTTCGATAGGCAAGTGATCACTACCATTAGGATCATGGACCACCTTCCACTGGCAATCAAATGATAGTGAATTTGAGCAGAGTGAGAGATCAATTGCACTCGGTCTTGCAGGAGGTTTAGGTACCCGTGTTTTGTCACCTGTGTTCAAAATTGTTAAATTGAAACTGTCGCAAATGTCATAGATAAGAGTAGAACGACTATCGTCAATTTGTTCTCCCCAGACAGTTCCATGTGAATTGAAGTCACCCAGGATCAACCTTGGCTCAGGAAGCACTGAGCACAGGTTCTCTAGGTGACTTCGATCCACTGCAACTCTATGAGGCCAGTACAAACTGACAACGCATAAGTCCTTACCTCTTATAGTTGTATGACAAGCAACGGCCTCAATTCCGCCCGATAAAGGAAGGTGAATTCTATAAAAAGAGTGGCACTTATTGATCCCCAAAAGCACCCCTCCATAAGAATCGTCACGATCCAGACGGATAATATTAAAATTGTGGAATGAGATGTTTGATTGAGAAGATAGCCAAGTTTCGGACAATGCAAAAATATCGCAGTTAGTTTTATGAAGCAAATAATTGAACGCATCTATTTTAGGAATAAGACTACGACAATTCCACTGTAAGACAGTGATATCTCTGACCTCTCGGCTTAAATTAGCCATCAAGAGAGATAAACACTGACAGAAGGGGCCAAGTTTGCATCAATTGCTGACAAAATGTTTTTACAATTGGAAGCATTGCGGTAACAACGCTTCTGATGGAATCCGATACATCAAAAAATGAAAAAAGTCCGTTCACAATATCGGACAACTTAAAAAGTCCTGATTGACTTGCGTCAGGAGATGAAATCAAATTAAGTTTTGGAGATTTCGATGTTTCAGCTATCGCTGGATCATTAGGAACTGAAATATTTCCGCAAAATCCGGGCGGTATTGGTGCTTCCTGATCAGCTGAAGTAGATATTTTAGCATAGCTGACTGAAGGGTTAATAAGTTTAACTTTTCTCGAAATTTTGGAAGAAGTTACTCTTGAGCGCTTTCGGGAGCTTCCTAAAACTAAGGATGTTGGTTGTTCTTCATCAGTTGTATCTCTGTCAACGTCATCAACCGAGAGCACAGAAAAAATATTATTTGATTGAGATTGGGCCGGTGGAGAGGCGCTCTTCAGTACTGCGGCATAAGAACGCTTAGAGAGTTCTTTCAAAGAGCGCCTCTGTTTATCCCAACTAGACTTAAAGGCCGGACATGAAGACAAATCATGGGGACGGCTTCCGCAATAAACACATTTATGTGCTGATGCCAAGCACACGTCTTCCCCATGATTTTCTCCACAGTGGGAGCAACGAGACTTGTTGTTGCAGTGTGAAGTTGTGTGGCCCATTTTTTTACAATTCGCACAGTTCATTGGCCGCGGCACAAAAAGTCTAACTGGAAGCCTTAACATACCATCAATCAACACGTAGTGAGGAAGGGCAGTACCCTCAAATGTTACCCGAAATGAGTCTGACGGAGAATATTTTTTAACTCCTTCGACGACGTTGGCAGTTACGAGTTGGCGGCAATCCAAGATTCTGACCGAAGCCGAATCAAGGCTCTTGAACTTACCAACGCCGTTGGACTTAACATATTCTGCCGACAAACTCATTTCTGAGATCACTCCCTCGATCTCTACGTGTCGAGATGGTACAAAAACCCGGTACTCTAAGTTGAAATGATTGCTGGCAACAATTTCATTGGCTGCTTTGAGGCTAGCCACGACCACTCGCAACTTGTTTGGCCTAACTTTAGTAACATTGGTTACAGAGGACCACCTGGCCAGATTTTTAGTAATCTGAATAACATTCAGTGGTTTTCCGTTCGGTTTGGGCCGAAAGAAAACCACCCACGGGCCAGTGAAGGAAGAATTTTCTGTATAAACCTTGACTCGGGGAGCTGTTTGAGTATCTCTGGATGATTGCGAGAGATCTTCTTTCGAAATTGCATGGACACCCGAAGAACCCGCTTTGTCATTTAAAATTTTGTTCTCTGAGACAAGACTTGGATTCTCCGGGTGACCTACATTTTTGGAAGTGAAACCCGAATCATCCATAGGAACTGCAACGTCGAGCTCCCTGCCCTCACTCATATTTAATTACGGGGACGAAAACGTCTCCCGTAAATAAAAATGAATGAAGTACACAAGTCGAATATAAAACTTTAAAGGGAAAAAGGCAAGAAAAAGAAAAGGGAAAATAAAAATGTAGTTACAATTTTTGGATTTGTTTCTGTCCAATGCGTAATTTTCCAGGAGGCTCCGGCGAAACCAGTCGAACGGCTTGGGGCGGCTTTGTTTGGCGGCCGTTTTCCTCTTGCTTTGTTTGGCAGCAAGGACCTTTCCAACACGGAAGGCAGCAATCAAGTTGGCAGTGCTGAGCAGGCCGAGATTTTCCAAATAATGGCGTTTGCAGAAAACCTCTTTCAATGGTGAAATTTCAATTTCCAATGGCAATCGATGGCGATTTCAGCGTTTCTGTTCCAGTTCCTTGTTACCCGGTGACGGCACACTATTCCGGATCAATTCGGATAACTATCCCAACGGTATATAAACCGAACTTTCGAGGAGAACCAGAAAAACTTTGACTTTTACTCCCGAGAAAAAAAAAACGTCCTTTCTCAACGAGTACTGCGACAAGAATCCATGGTTTCAGGTTGTTGGATTATAACAAATATGTATTAGTGAGAAAAACTACAAAATTGTTATGAAATAATCTAAAAGATTTAACACCATCTCATGGAAGATCAAACTTTAAATTAAGTTGGTATCATTTGTTAAGAACTCACTCAGTGAATTTCCGATAGCATATTATTGGATCGCACTTACCTGTGGAAGAAAAAAAAAGAAAATAATATTTTAAATTTCATATAACTCAATCATTTTGCATGTTTTAAAAATACTCCTTCATCCTGACTTCATTGCACGATATGATGTTGAAAGATTTCAATCTTCAGAATAATCATTTTATCTTATTTAAAAAAAAGAACAAATTTATATTATTTCAATGGGTTCCCTTAAATTCTCAAAATTCATTCAAGCTAGGTTAGATCGACCAATGTCCCGGATAGATAACGTATGAATTAACCGTAATCCGCTCTTGAATGTCAATCTGACACTATTGGAAGTTTGGCGGCTTGTAACTTCAATCGGGCATCCAAATAATACAATTTCTTCGGGGACCTTCAATGAGTTCTTGAAAACTTTAATTTGTTATCATTACTTTTTTATGGACGCACCCTGAAAGTCCTGAAAAAAAACTCCCTAATTAGAAATTAAAACTAATCTGAAAAACAATTTAATGAATGTATCCTTAAAAAGGAGATATTTAGTATTCAATAACGAACTCTATTCTCAGCTCGATCTGCGCTTTAATTAACATATTATATAAACCAACACTCGAAAAATGTGTTTTGAAGTTTTGAGCATTAAAAGTCAAATGAATTGGTAAACATGATTCTTTACATAATCTTCTAAACAAATTAAACCATATCAAATAAACAACAACACCGGACAAGTTAATTCGATCGAGCTGTTGTTATTTTTTCATTGTTGTTTCGGCCATAAAATCTGAATATGAATCACCTGCCGTCGTTGCTGACTTTCGCTAGGTAGGCATGATAGGAAGCTCAACTCGATTCTGCTATTTTGTTTCCGTTTTATTATCCACCAATTTTGTGGCGCCCGAAAAACTTCGATTATAACCGCAGCTCAAATGGTGTTGTTGAGTCGGCTGAACTCGGTTTTGTTGATACTTTTTGTTTTTTTTTTTCTTTTGAATAAATAACAAGCCGTTTTGTTGTTTTTTTTTCCTGCATGGTTGATATGGATGTCGAATAAATGTGGAGAATAGATCTTCAGAAATTGACTTTCATCAAAATCATTTGTTTATTTTTTAAAGCTTGATTTTTGAAACATTTCTGTATGATGCAATAAAGGTAAAATTGAAATTCACATGAGGGCCAAATTTCCCAAACCATACCTTTTTCCGTTTGAGGTGAACTTTTATGGACTCATAAACTTATAACTTTTCATTTTATCACTTCTCTCAACGACTTCATGCTATCTGCCGCCAAGAAAACAGATTGATGGGGAAGCTTAATGATTAACTCGTAAAAATAAGTCTTTTAACTTCATCTTATCTAAGTCACATGCCTTTGAGGAGACATCTTGCATGAAACACTTCTTTGGGAATTGTTTTTCATCCGGATTTTTTTTCTGATTCCTTTAAGTATCAACAAGGTTATTTTTGTTTTGGCTGCTTTTTATTTATCAAAACGAATGAAGGTTCTCGTCGGTTTCATCGTATTGTTTTTTGCTTTATTTTCAAAATATTTTTTATTTACTACCACTCGGTAAGTGGTGTGAATTAGTTAATCTAAAAAACCTGAATTAAGTTTAAAAAAATCACTTGAAATATCCCAAACTATACAGTTGTTTGCTTGAATTATTTGATGATATTTCAAGTATACCAAGTCTATTTTAAGATTTCAGTAATACAATTTCAAAATAAATTAAAATCTTGCTTGTACTTCAACTCTATAGTCCTTCGTCAACTTATTATAAGAAAGTGTGTTGCAAAATAGCGACTCCAAAAAGTATTCAACCAATCCCCAGCTTATCATTTGATTAAAGAAGCCACAATTGATATCAACCCCTGTGCAATAAACAAAACACCAATCGAATTGAAACGTTTTTCAACCTCATAACCCACATCTGCAAACCAGTTTCTCGCTAGGATGTTCAACAGCAACCCCCACACACTTTTCGTTCACAAAGTCGGACAGCACGTGTTCCACAAAAGCCACCGATAATGAATTTTCCATATTTTCCACCCCACTAGCAAACCGGGGGAAAATTCAATCAATCGTCGTCGCTCGTGTACACCTCAAACACCATCCGGAATCACACAGTCACTGATAAGCCAGCTGGCCTGGCTTCAAAAGAGTATACAATTCGTGTCTCTATGAATGTGAACATTTCCCGAGCATAACGAGAGATGAGCCGGCAAGGGTTACCAAAAATTGACAAATACTTGTCATAAATTTTTTTTTCCAATTAAATTTATGACTTCTTAACTCAATTTAGGCTCATGAATACGTCATTCAATTTTAGAATTCACAATCACAATTATCCCTAAAAATAAGACTTTTGATAACCTTGGCACCTACATACAAGTGCGAAATGAGAACAAATTGATTATTTATGGAACAATTGTACCGAAAGCCTAGCCTAGCGCCGACGACCGGGTGTGTGTGTCACCTAATTGACAGGGGAAAATATGAGTTTTCCATATGTTGGAACAACACTGGCGATTCTGCCGGTTTGTTCTGCCGCGGCTGCATTTTATCAGGCCAATTCAATGCAACACTAATTCACGGGGAAATGCAAATATAAATGTTTGTCCGTGCATATATGCATATATGCATGTATACATGTATCTATTTGAAACCATTGAAAGGATTTAAATGGGCCGCTACCGAAGTGGATGATAAGGATATAGGCTCAACATTCAGGTGATCAAATAAAACTTAAATCGAATTGCATATCCCCGAAATAGTATTGTGCCAAGATGTCGGAATATGCTGCATACTACTCACAAAGTTATAGAAGGAGTCGTTCTCAAGAGATTGCATTCATCTACCTTGATACGAATTAAGGACAAATCCTTGTCAGAGAAGAGACCAACCATATTATACGCGGATGTACAGAGCTGATCAAGCGATTGTGTATAATTGTGTATTCCAATTGCATAATGTCTGGTAATCTGGGGTCTTAAGCTCCAAATGATATTATATAAGATCATGGAGAATATATTTTTTACGGAACCAATTTCATAAAATGATGTTCAAAGGTCCCATAACAGCAATTTTTGAAGAGGACCGTTTTGAAAGCTTTGGTTCGAAGAAACTTGATCTCGAAAATTGCCCAAAATATTTACATAGATTTTTATTTATTTACTAGCTGACCCGGTGTGCTTTGCTATACCTTATATAGGGGAGATGGGGGCATAATGGCCACCTTAAGAAAAACGCTTATTTAACCATAGAGAACAGCTGTAATATGTGAATTTTATCATTGTTTCGTGTTCAGACATTCAAATAGTCTATTTCCTAAATGAATGAAACTTGAAAAAGTAGATAAAAACGTTTAAAAAATTTTGCCGAAAGCTGAAAACCAGTCACTTTAGAGGCATGATGAGAAACCCCCCGAGGCAGTATGAGCACCATTAATGAAGGCATAATGAGCGTTTTCTGCCGGGGATTCTAGCAGCAAACTCGACTCGATGAAGTCAACTGAGTAATAGAACTACAGCTTGAATTGTATCGTCTGACGATTTGGCCTATTGGTTAGATGTCGGAGAGGTAATCAGTAGGCTCGAGTTCGATTCCTGGTCGAGGTGATTTTTTTTTCATTTATCATTCATGATCGTGATTGCACTAAACGGTGAGGCGTAGATTCATCAAGCAAAGCAATAACAAAATAATCTAGGTCTGTTTGTAGAGTTCAAAGAATTAACACATGCTCATACATTATGTTTTGTTTGATGGATGATGCTTTGATGCTATTAGCCGTATAATGTAACAATAAAAAAAATCAATCATGAATGGTATGTGCAAAAAAAATCCCCTCGAACAGGAATCGAACTCGAGTCTACTGATTACCTCTCCGACACCTTACCAATAGTACTAATACTGTAGCTCTATTATTCAGTTGACTTCAACGAGTTGAATTCGCTGCTAGATTCCCCGGCAGAAAATGATCATTATGCCTTCATTGATAGTGCTCTGTTCGCCTCTAGTGAACAAATTAAAGTAAAAAAGCGTTTTAAAATGCCAGTAGTACTCAACACTTGGCGACTGTGAACTCGTTCAACATCAGCATTCCCGAAATAAGAGTCACCCCAAATGATGTTAGGAAGGCGCTATTAGAAATCAACAAGCGTAAGGGAGCAGGCCCCTATGGTCTGCCCCCGATTTTCATCAAGCGGTGCTGTGACTCTCTGGCACTTCCGGTAAGCATGATATTTAACAAGTCCCTGGAGACATTTACCTTCCCTAAACTCTGGAAAACTGCTGCAATCACTCCCATTCACAAATCTGGGAACATACATCTCGTAGAGAATTACAGGGGTATCTCTATAATGAATTGCTTGGCAAAGGTTTTCGAACTCTTGGAATTCAACGTCATGAGCACTGTTTCTTCACACATTATTGCAGAATGTCAGCACGGTTTTCGCAAAAAGCGGTCAACTTTATCAAATTTGATGGTGTATGTTCCCTTCGTCAGCAGTTGTCTTGCAAATAAAAAGCAAGTGGATGCAATATACGTGGATTTTGTCAAGACGTTCGATCGACTTCCCCACAACCTCTTAATCGACAAACTTGATAGAATGGGTTTCCCAACTTGGCTGGTTAAATGGCTCGAGTCATATCTTCGAGGCAGAATTGCCTTCGTCAGACAGGGCCACATCAAATCCCAACATTTCACTGTTCTTTCTGGGGTCCCCCATGGTAGCCATCTAGGTCCTCTCCTGTTTAACCTATTCATGAACGACCTTTGTTAATTGATTGGTTCTGAATTAGTGTTTTATGCAGACGATCTGAAAATGTACCGCTCAATTACGCATTACTCAGACTGTTTGCTTCTTCAGCGAGACCTCGATGATCTAATGCTCTGGTGCCAAGTTAATGCGATGGGAGTCACCCTAAAATATGTAAGATTCTTACGTTCACCAGAAGCAGGGTTGAGATTACCCATCTGAACACAGCTGATAGCGTCTCTCTTGAAAAAGTTGAGTCTATTAGGGATCTTGGTGTAATTATGGATAAATCTCTGACATTCAAGGAGCATTTTGCTGTAACCGTGGCCAAAGAAAAAACTGTGCTGGGATTTCTGGTAAGGAACACCAAAGGATTCAGTGACATTACCACTCTCAAAGCATTATACTGCTCACTCGTTCGCAGCGGTTTGGAGTACGATAATGGGCACCTAATTCAATTGGAGGGCTGAAACTACTTGAGTCAGTTCAGAGGCGGTTCCTGCGATACGCGCTTCCAAATTTACCATGGAATGAACCTCAGCGACTTCCCTCCTACCATGACCGATGTGGAATCTTGAATATCGAACCAATCGGCTCACGTGTTGTGCTGCTTCGTCGTTTGTTTATATTCGACGTCATATCCGGGAATATAGATAGTGCCAGTCTCATCAAAAGGATACCGTATCATGTCCCATCTCGTTCCCTAAGAAATTTCGAGCCGCTAAGATTAAACAATTATGGAAGAAATGAATTTTATAATCCATTTGACATCTCTTGTAGATTGTTCAACCAAGTGTATGTGTATTTTGATTTTATTATAAGTAAGGATAGTTTTAAGCGTAGTTTAAGTAACCAGTCTGTATGATAAAGCATGGATACAAATCTGGACGCACTATTTATTTTACCATAGTGCTCCTAGTTGTCGGATCTGGAATGTTTTGGCAGCACTTTGTAGAGGAATGTTTCTTCTACCAGTGCTGAAAATTTCATTACGATTCGTTTTGTTTCAAAAAAGTTACACGTGATGGAAGCCGCGAGATGAAAATAAATTTTGAACACCCACGTCAAAAACCCGACGTGGTCGGGTTCAAAAATCGCGAAATCGTTAAAAATTGTCAACTCAACCGTGTGTAGCGTTCTCAAACGTTTCCGTGAGATGCGTACTATAGATCGGCAGGTTCATACCAAGCGTTATAGTGGACCTAAGAATCAGAAACTGCATTTGAAGGTGTTGAGAACGATCAAGGAAAACACAGGGTAGTCGGACTATGACATTGCCAAGAAATTCAACGCCGACGGTGCACCGTCAGCAGAATTCGTCTACGCGAAGGAATACGATCCTATCGGACCAGTAAGCAACCAAACCGGACATTGAAGCAGAATTTAGTAGCCAAAGGACGTGCCCGCAAGTTATACAAGAAGATTCCAACGAAGTTCGACGGATGCATCCTCATGGATGACGAAACGTACGTGAAGATGGATTTTGGGCAGCTTTCTGGCCAAAAATTATGTAAAGCCACTGCAGTGGTGCACTGCACTGGTCATGGTGATGTCCCCGGCAACTTCAAATTCGTTTTTGCTGATAAGTTTGCAAGAAAGTGTTTGATCTGGCAAGGGATTTGCAGCTGCGGACGAAAAATTCCGGTTTTTGTGAAAAACAAGACCATGGACTCCGAAATTTACAAGGAGGAATGCCTGAAAAACTTTTTTTTTTTTCGTACATTAGATCTCACAAAGGACTAGTTAAGTTTTCGCCAGATTTGGCAAGCTGCCACTACAGCTAGGAGGTTCTACAGTGGTATTGGGCCAACGGGTGGATTTTGTCGAAAAGGACATCAACCCACTCAACTGCCCTCAATTCCGCCCTATCGAAAAATTTTGGCAATTGTCAAGCAGAAGATGAAGAAGAATGGTAGGACGACTCGGGAAGCAACAGAGATGAAGAGATTGTGGAACAAAATGGCCGCTGAGGTCAGCGAATAGGGTGTTCAAACTATAATGAGTGATACTCAACCAAAAGTTCGAAAATTCATCAAAATAACATCAGAATAATTTTTTTATTATTTTTCCTTTAAAGTGCAATAAAAACCCTACATTTCAAGTACAAAACATTTTTATTTCGTTTATATAGCTCCGAGATAGACCCGTTTTAATGCGTCCAGATTTGTAGTGATCCATGCTTTATTAAGTTATCGAAGACCGTGAACAATAAATACATAAATAAAATTGATTAAAGTGAAAAATCAAAAATTTTATGATGCTGAAAATTGGGACACAATGTGTAGATCATGTTGCAGTGCGTACATTTCAGATCAAGATGATTTAAAGGTCATAAAAGGTTATTTAGTGGTGCTCAAAAATTATAATATTTTCGTAACTTGAGAACCTAGCTGATTATTATTTAATAATTCTGTAAAGATAAAAAGGATATTTCTTTTTGGTGAAAAATTAATACTATGGGTAGTACGAAACAAGTCCTTATGAAAATTTGTTTAAGAAAATACGTGCTTATGTAGAAAAAATGAGTGCTCATTATGCCCTTGGTGCTCGTTATGCCCTCATCTCCCCTAAATCAATAAATTATGGGAAAATAATTTCATTATGAATGAATTTTCGATATCTTTACACATTACACTTTCGCATCACATTATTATTGGAATACAAAGAAGATTAGATTCTCTGAAAGGATTTTTTTAACTAGATGTGAAATGGCTTTAAGGAGCCAAACTGAAATCTGAAAATCTGAAATGGTTTTTAAACATTTTTTTGTTTGTTTCTGTCACCTTTGTGGTCACAGCTAAATCCAATGGCAGTCCATCTTGCCGAGATTTTTCAATAATTGTTCTGAATCTGATATTAAGAACTGTTTTTTTTTGCCTTTTTCCCCTGCAATGTGGAAAGAGTCCACGAACTGCCTTACAACATACAACATTTTTCGAAACCAAATAACATCTTATTTCAGATTTGGCTCCATTTGCTTGATATTCATACGTTCCATTTTCCCGTTTGTCCTCTAAAAGAAGAGAATTTTTTATCTAAAAAAATACCTTTCATGTAAAATATGGTTTCTATTGCTAGAAAAGTTTTAAAAATTATGAAAAAAAACTCCCCCATTCCCGAATTTATCCTGTATGGAATCTCTCCTTAAAAAAATAATAACATTTTCCGTACTCGAATACTTTTTCGTTTGAATTTGGTTCCATGAGGTTGGAACTTTCATAAAAATATTGTTTGTATCTAAATAACGTCATATGCCACATTTGGCTCCATTTGTTTGATCGTTTTTCCTTTTTTCTTTTTTTCTTTTCATTAAGTTCATTCTTCCTCGCATCTGTTTGATAAATTTTCACCTCATGCCAAATAAAATATGAAAAAAAAAATCTTGTCTTCTTTCCTACTCCGTCCTTAAAAAGGGGAGGGTTTCAAATTATCCGTATGAAAACAACCTCTCTGATAAGAGATGGTCCCTTTTGATTGATAAGTGCTAAATTTAAGACAAAAAAAAATTATAAAAGACTCCCCCTTTCCCTTTCCAATCCACTCCATACATCCCAAGAAGGTAGGCGTTTCTAATAATCATACCCGTTTTTCGTACCCAAAAACCCTTTCATATCAAATTTGGTTCCATTGGTTAATGAGCTCTTGAACGAAACAAAAAAAAACAATTATATGGACCCTCTAATGCTCCCCTCCTCTCTCCACCCTAAAAGGCAGAAGGGTTTATAGAAAACTAAGAAACATATCTCATAACCAAATTAAGTGAAATCAATCATTGATATCTAACTGACTATCAAACCTACATTTAAGAAAAAATCTGATTCTGATTTTGTTTATTATACTTCATTTAATTAAGGAATAATATTTTAATGATGATGATGCATGATCTAATATAGTAAAATTCAACAGTTTTTTTAATTTGAAAAAATGTGGTTACAAGTATATTTGACATTACAGAAGAAAGACTAAAAAAACTTGATTTCATTTTACAAATTTGTTGAAACCTGCAAAACGATTGGATTTATGCTTTAACAATTACCTAAAATTTAATATGGTTAAAAACTTCCTGTCTCATTCGTTGAATGTGAAAAAGTAAAAAACCAGCAAACTTCTAAAACTATTTTCGCAGAACTCAAAATTATTTGAATTCTTTAGGAAAGTTGATAATTGATTTAAAACTTTTATTCTAACAAAATATGTTTCTGTTTTAATTTTTTTGTCAAAAAAGTGCAGATTTTTCCTAAATCATTTTAACCTATTTTCAAAAGTTATTTCAATTACAAAACCGGATAGAAAAATTGCATATTTGGATTCATGCCACCCAAATTAGTCAAAGTTACGTTTTGAATTCAATGCACCGTGTAAAATTGTAAACTTTGTTGGCTAGGGTAATTTTTCAAACCCTTTTTAAATATGGTGTTGAGCATTTAGAAGAACAAGAAACAAAATAATAAATTGATGCCGAAATTGGTTTCTTGAAGTATATTTCACATCAGCATAACATTTGTAATAATATAAACGATTTTTGTTAATCAAAGTTTTAGTTATAAAGGGAGGATATTGGATTTTAGTTTTTTTTTCAGTTTATTCTGTTGACCTGTCGATGTATAAAATTAGTATTTGATTAAGAAATTTTAAAAGTTGAATGGTTCGTTTGAAGTTAAAATTCTTGTTTAGTTACACTTCTTAATAAAAACACATTCTTAAGTCGAGGTAAGGTTTTTGTATGTAAGTTTAAAAATTCAATACATATGGTTAATTGAATTGCAAATCGAAATTAAGAATTCAAAATTAGTTTCAATTCGTGAACGTCATATAGTGTCGTAAATGGAATATCTCAAGCCTAGGTTGACTTAAGACTAAATTCCGCCGGAGCCAAATTTCTGACTTGCTTGTTAACACTTATTTTTCAACAACTTTGAAGATCAAGTCATTTCCCGATACTAACGTGAAAATTTTACTTGGAAAAATCTCCTTGGAGGGAGGGATTAAACCCCTAAACCCTCGCCTTCCTACCCAGTTCGTTCGCACGGCCTTGCGACAAGATTTCAACGTGGAGAGAGTAATTTTACTTACGATTCAATACTTAGTTAAAATATACTTTAAAAAAGACTAAGATCATTTAAGAAAATAATCATAAGAATAACCGATCAAAATTCGGAACCTGATCAAGATTTAGATCATGATTCTAATATGAAACCTGATGCTGCATTTGATCTTGATCTTGATTCTGAGCCTGATGTTGATCCATGTTTTGATCCTGATTCTAAGTCCGGATCTAGTTCTTATCTTGATCCTGATCCTAATCCTTAGCCCAATGCAACCTGATACAATTTCTGATCCTTATCTAGAACCTAATCCGGAATCTGATCTCCGATCCTGGATCGCATCTTAATGTGATCCTAATCTTGATCTGGGTTTTCATTCTGCTTCTGAATTTTTAGCTGTAATTCCTGCTTAAGGTGAGCTTATTCAATCAGAATAAATCAGGTTCAAAATCCTTTTAAACTGTCCGAAGCTGTTTTTGGCCTTCGTTTGGTTTTTTATCTGATTTAGCTGTTCTCTGTTTGACTAATTGTCAATTCTATTCTGTTCTATTCTATTTTGTTTATTTATAGAGGGTACTAGCTGACCCGACAAACTTTGTTGAGCCATTTTTGTTGAGCTTTTTAACCCTCATCCGTCCCTGAAGTTTTTACTCATTACAGTCCCTGGAGTGTGAATTTGACACTACTGACTAAAACCAATTTCTCTTGTTTCAAAACCAATTTTTACAAAATTTATAGTTTTAGAAGCCTTGTTGTGTAACTCAAATTTTTTTCTTAGACAATATTCAGCTACAACAGTTTCTCGTTATTAAAAGTCTAAGAAAAAAATCCGAAAAAACATGCTTCGGAAAAAACACTGTTGATCTGAACTGTAGAACTGTAGTAGAACTGTATAGTTAAAGAATGCTAAAAAAAATTCACTTAGTGTCCAAAAAAAGCTGAAGTTAGAAGCTATACGTTGCACATAAGGATATACTTTTTTGATTTTTTAAGGCCATGGTCACAAAAAACGTACTTTTCAATAAATGAACCGTCAAAATTGTATAAATTTTGAAAAGAGTATTGAAAAGTTGTCGTAATTTGACACATTTTTTCATTTTTCAGATTGTTAAAATAGTTTAACTTTCTTGATTTCCAGCGGAAGCAGACAGCGAACCCGTTCTATTTTTTTATCGTTTACAGAGTTTCCTACACTGTTTAGTCAATTTTCGATGAACCCAAAAAAAAGTGCGCTAAACAATTTTTGGTTGAAATGTGTTGCCATTTTAAGCAGTTCTAATCAATTGCCTTTATCTCCAGATTCATTTTAAAAGTATTCTTCACCGTACATATACCAAATTTGCAGAGAAACCACATTACTGTTTGCAGTGTAATCAAAAAACTCATGGTATGAAATTTCGTGATTTTATGCTTTATAAAGATTTTTTTCATTTTTTTACAAATTTTCAAAATACAAAATTCATTTTTTTACAAATTTTCTTCACATTCTGTTTTAGTTATCTTTTTCTTGAAATGCGTTTGAATAACTTGATCATTTTTTCAATTTACATTTCATAATATTTGTTAATATATGAATGCTTAAGTTTTAGAAAAAGAAAATTAAAACAGTAAAAATATTCATCGAATTCTAATTCACAGCAACTTGAAACCATAGGTTTATGAAATTTTCAAAAAGGCATTGAGAACTCTCAATTTACGTATAGAATTAAAGCATTTTTTTATTTATTCCTTTAAATCACTTTTGAAAATTAAATCATGCGTTTTCAGAGTCAGTAAATCAGCTGGGCAACTTAGATTTTTTTCTTGATTCATTATATAATTTTTTTGTTAACTTTTGAAATTTGAAATTGAACAAAAACATTTTTTTTTTTTCAAAACTCTTCCACAGATTTTAAATCGCATTGAACACTTCTAAAAACCCTACCATAATCATTTTTATAAAACTTTGTCGAAAAATTTCGTTTTGGAGGCATAACCAAAAAAATTTTACAACACAATTTTTTGTTTGTTTGATTTTCCAAATAAAGTGAATAAATCCGGGCTTTTTGCATTGCCCCACTTGTCAAACGAACAGCTGATTTCTCATGTTTACATTTTCTTGACATATCGTGATAGGGTAAACATAATTTACGCATGTTCAATGACCAGATAGTAACAAAATCAAATTAGCAATGCAATTGTAGTGGTTCTGCAAGCGCACCTTGGTGAGGAGAATATAAATTCTTTATGTAATCAATTGTAAGTTCATAACAAGTTAAGACATAATTTTAAACCTGATTCGACATTTATTTTAGAATTCGATTTTTTTTTCTTAATCTGTGTTTTGAGAACATTGATTTCTAATTTTAAAACTAGACTGCTTACAATTTATTTTGAAGCAAGTTTTTAGTTCACAATAAGAAACATCATTTTGAAAGTATTATCAATGACTTACCAAAAATATCATTGATATGAAACTTTCAATATAATTTTTTTAAAGTTTTGATTTATTTATTAGTTAAATTTGTTATTTTTTAGTTTGTGTGATAATAAGGCTGGAACAAATATCAATTTCTTCTTTTGTCTCCCCCCCCTTCGAAATTTCCAAAAACCCGAAGGGGTAAATAAATAAAGTTTTTAGTATTTCATGGAAATTTTGATAAAAAATTCAAGTATCCGAAAGATTACAAGACCAAAAAAGAAATTTTGGAAGATGGAAGTAATTTCACCATGTGTATTCTTGATTTTATTGAATTTTTCAATAAAAAATTTCAATATTTTATAGGTTTTTTACAATGATATAGCATGCAATTTTTTGCATGCAAGATTTTGTGCAATTTATTCTAATGCATTTGTTTTTCGTATTATTTTTTATTGTCCCCCCCCTCGCAATGTTCCAACTCTGAGTGACAAAAGAAGGATTTGAAATTTGTTCCGGCCTAACGTGTAAGAAAATGATTTAAGAAATCCATTTCTTTGTTTACTGTGTATTTTTAATATTGTCATTATTTTTAGCTAAATTCGAATTTCGAAACCCTCTCCACCCCCCCCCCCCCCTCCTCCCTCCCCTTTATGAACGAGTTCAACGCACGAACCTGCTCCACCCGTTAATAACGTTTTCTTCACTCCATAAGAGCATCTGTATTCGTGGTCTATTCTTGGGTCTAATTTATACAGAACCAAAGAAATTAGATCCGATCCAATGAAAAAACTGGCAACTGCACTCGTGTTCCATTAACTGTGAAACGGTTTAGAACTGCGTCAAATTGGATCCAAATCTCATCAGTTTTGGATCAATCCTTATACCAGCTCTAAAAAATGTTGAGTTGAAACTGGTATAATGGATCACTAGTGCTGTTGCTCGGGTCGGAATTTGGATCTAAACCGACTGTTTGGACCACGGATATAGGTGCTCTAAGAAATAATTACATTACATCCAAGCATCCTTTTTACTGGTCCCACGTGAAGAGTATAATTGCGCCAAAACTTTTTTCATAAAGATGGATGAGCATCAGTAAGCCTTGATTGCTTTTGGCGCCTTGCTTTTTTTAAGTCATGAATGTGTAAGAAACATTTATTCTAGTTTGACAATAGTGCGATAGGTGTTCTAACTCTTAAATAAAGTTCAAAGAAAAATTATCATTTTATCAAAAAGTAAAAATCGTTGTGTACGATTTCACGCTGTTATGTGTCGTCTCCAATCGCCTACTGATACTCAGAATTCGGAAAATGTACATCTTCATTGACATTTTCAATCAATAATTTAGCAGATGTTTGCATCCGAAAAAATGCTCCTTGAAGTCAACCCATTCACTTCGAAAGGGCACCTTCATCCGTCGCCAGGTCCAAAAGCCTGAACCAATCTAATGGTTATGTTTCCTGTTTATGCACGTGTGCAGGAACCTTTGGGATCGATTTTCGAACCACGAGAGAGTGCTACATCAATAAATATATGCAAATGTCTCTGTTCTGCCATTATGGTTGTTGTTGTTTTTGCTGCTTGCTGCTGTTAGTAGTTTCTGTTATTTGTTCGTTCGTTCGTTTCCAAATCAACTGTTGGAGTATGTATATGGAAATGAACCCCCCTTGAGTTGAAATGGCACAAAATTGGCCTCAACCTTGCACTTTGTGTCATGCAGCCCACTTGACTGCTTGCTGTAGTGTTGGTATAGTTTTCCGTTGAATTGTTGAATCCTTGTTGTTAACTTTTAAGAGGCTTAACTACTTGTGATATCATAATACATTCATGTGAAATATTTTTGTTAAACCTCAATTCGAAATCAAAACTGCTCAGAAATGCCATTACTGTTAGAGTGTGAGGCATGGCAACGTCAAATCATCTATTTAGTTGTATGACAAATATCACAATTATGAACAAGAACAAAATTATGAACAATGATGAAACTCAGCCAACAAAATCAAAGAACGCAACTAAAGCAAAACCCAACATGTGAAAAAAAACCGTTCACTTTGTTTCTGCTACTCTGCTTTCAGTTATCCGGTTTGATTTGTACGCTTGGTCAGTTTTTGATCCTTTGATTGGTGCTGAGTAGTGGAACAAATGACATGTGAAAAAATTCTTCAAAGTCTCTGCGAGAAAGAAGTTTTCTAGACATGCAGAAATGAAATATAAAGTTTTTTTTCCAGTTGTCTGGTATAAGTTTTGCTCATTTTGAGATTAGGTATTTTTATAAGCTATCCAACCTCAGTCGGACTTTTGCATTTTATAAAATTCTTTCTTGGACAAACCAAGTAGCCTCAAACTCTAAAAATATTCTTTATTTATTTTTAAGTCTGGTGACTTAAGATTTGAACTTCAACTTTTCAGATTGAGAGTAGGATATCCTTTTTTTTTCTTCGATTTAAATAAAGTAATTAATAAAGAAGTAGACTAATCGAAATTAAATTGCAGCATGTTCACAATCTAATGTGCATAAAATATTCAATTTTGAGTCAAAGTCCGTTGCTGTACAGCATTTTAGTAATTTAAAAATTCGTTTTTAATGTCAAAAGTATGTCTAAGGCAAAAAAAACTACCCTCTCAATTTTTATAAGTGGCACATCACACAGTAGACTGAGTCGATTTGTGGTCATTTTTCAATTGTTTAAACCCTGGGGTCTAAAAAGCTTTGTTTTGGTTCGAAACTCAACCATGATTTTTAGCAGAATTTTTAAGTAACGTTTACATGAGTAAATTTGAACTTTTAGGTTTGTATGGGAAAATTGAATATATGTACTGAAAAATCAACATAATTTTTGTTTCTTCTGTGGAACCGAGCCTGCTTATGGTTTTTATAAATTGCCTTATAAGATAAAAAGTTGTTCAGCGTGAAATTTCCTTTAAGAATTTATAAATTGGCACAAAAACTATATGCAGGCTCGGTTCCTCAGAAGAAACAAAAAATATGTTGATATTGGAGTACATAATGTTCAATTTTCCCATACAAACCTAAAAGTTCAAATTTTCTCATGTAAACGTTACTTAAAAATTCTGGGAAAATTCATAGATGAGTTTTGAACCAAATCAAAGCTTTTTAGACCTCAGGGTTGAAAAATTCAAAAATGACCCTAAAGTAGGCTTGCCAGATACTTTGAGAAAAAAGCGGGACATTTCACCAAAAAAAGCGGGACATTTAAGAAACTCTTAAAAAAGCCTAATGTGTAGTCGTATAACTTATTCGTATACTATTAGAAAAAGTTGTTCATAGAAAGTACACTAGGGTCTATTTTTAACACGGATTGATTTTGCTCAGTTTTTCTCACAAGATTTCTATTTACACGGTTTTCTGCCAGATGCATCGTTATTTTCCACGGTTAACACGTTATGTGAGAGAAAATATTTCGAGTCGTACATGTAAATGGCGGATTTGATACCGCATATAAAACCTTGACTTTGTGTAACCTTTGTGTAATTTGTATAAACAACATTAGTTTGTTTGGTAATTTGTTTAAAAATATGAAAACTCAAGAAAACTTCCAACTTTGAATACTGGACAATTGAGTTGAAAAGTTGACTGGTGTATAATATAAGGCAATTCAATTAAGATTCCGGAGAAATAATTAATCTCTATAATTCTATAACCTATAATTATTTGGAAGCAACTTATACAATATTTTATTCAAACATTGATTGAACGTGCTCCAAGAACACTTAACTGAATCAGAATCTTACTATAATTCTAAGAGCTTTGGAGTTATTCAGTACTGTCATATATAAGTTATGAAAAATGTTGCTTATATTGAGAAAAGAAGAATTTTAAAGAATTTCTCGACGACTTCACCGAAAGCTCCAAGGCAGCATGGAAATCAACACAGTAGATCCTGGGTCGATGGAAATTACCACAGTAAATCATTTCGTGGTTGCTGTTTTTTCCAGTGTTAATCAGTTAACTTTGGAAAAAAATTCCAAGTAAAAAAGCGGGACATTTTGAGGAAAAAGCGGGACAGCGGGACATTCAACAAAAAAGCGGGACGGATGGCAACCCTACCCTAAAGCGACTCAGTCTACTGACACAGTGTCTTTTTAGAACAATATCAAGAAAAAAATTCCTTCAAAAATAAATAATAACATGAAGGGATTGATCACCATAATGTATGTTTGTTATTTAGTTTATCGGTAAAAAGTGATGTCCTTTGTAGTAGGGACATCTGAAGATAATGAGATTTTATAGAAAGATAGAAGAAATGGGTGGTGAAAATGAGCGGGTCGGATTTATTTAGGAGCATTATCATCACATATCAAATTTTGGTTCAGCAAGGCCCAACTACTATAAAAAGGTAGATAAAGATAGATTTTGTCTCTTGTAAATTGTCTTGCAAGTTAATTTTAAGGCTAATTTTAGATAATTTTTAATGTTTTTTTTCAAATTTTCTTCGAAATTACTTTTTTCTGATAAAAAATTATTTTTATCAACATTTTTGTAGTTATTATATATTTTGGAAGGAATCTAAACACATCTAAGTTAAAAAATGTAAAATTTTAAGTTCTTAGGAAAAATTAAGCGAAAACTTGAAAGTTTTGCTCTTGTATTTTTGGTAAATCTTAAAAAAAAAAGTTGATGAATAGTGCGTTGGATAGGGGATTTTCAGAAATGCCGATCTTTTTTTTTTAATCTCAAAAGAAGACACCGTGCCTCAAACTTTCCTATCCCAAAAATAACAGCCCCTGTTGATTTGGAACACTGTATTAAATTAAACTAGATCCGGTACATGAAAACTCTGTCAGTCTCGGTCAACTGTTCTGCCAAAATTCTTTTTTTTTTGTTTCGATTACAGTCGTTTTAAAATATTTATGTCATTCGCGACTTATATCAACGATGCAGTTGGCGGACAGTCATTGACGGACAAACTTAACCGGTACATCTGTGATCGGTGTTTACTATTGGGCTCGAACTCACGGGCATCGGCTCAGGAAGCAACTGACTTGTCAGCTGAGCTATATCACAAGCTTCTAAATTCATTGGTCTGTGATAAAATGACCAAAATTTGCAGATAAATTTCTGAGTTGTCATATGATCAACTATATTGTCAATTGATTTTGCTTAGTAAAAAATGCAATACATAGTTAGAAAATAACTTTGAAATCATTCTTAAACAAAAACAATTGTGAAAAAATCACATTATTTCAGCAAAGTTGGTCAAAATTCATAAAACTGATAATTAATTCAACAGATTTTTTTTTAATAATAACTATCTGAATAAAAAAAATACGGATAATTCATTTCCAGCTGAGATCTGTTTAAACTCCCACTCTTACATTCTGAATTTTAATTAATTGAAACCTGAAAAACTAAAATTTAGAATTGAAAAAGAGCTTTTAGTACAACAAATTTTTAATTAACAATGGGACCTTTTTTAAATTTTATATGAAGGCTAGCTACGAATTCGTATTCTAATTATGTGTTTTCAATTTTATATTTTATTTACTTAACAGAATTTATATTCCAATCCAATATTTGAATATCGAATCTTTCATTAAATACCTTTTTCAATCAAATTTTAATGTAATTTTAAGTAATATATTCTTATAATTTGGTTCAATAAAAAAAACGATTCTGATTTCTGAACCAAAAAACTCAGTGGTTTGATGTATATGAATTTGGATTCGAATTGGCGTTTTAAAAATTTTAAGAAGTCCTGTATTTCAGACTTTAAATCAGAGATTTTAATTTAATATCTGAATTCAGCTATAATTTTTGAATCTTCTGAAATCTGAATCGTTATCTGCAGGAACAGATCTGTATTTAAAAAAAAATCGGAAGATCAATGTAAACTCAGCGTCAGAATCGAGGGTATGCAGTATGTATTTAAAATAAAGTTGCCAAAATTTTTGAGGCACTAATCTGGACCGAAAAAATCCGGGCAATTTTACATTTAAAAAAATCCAGCAAAACCGGTCATTTGAATTCAAAATTGACGACGCAAAAATCCGGGCAATATTCGTGCAAATTTTGTCAAAACCCCGAAATTAGTCAACAAAAATTAAAAAAAAAATGTTTTTCATCTAAACTCATCGACAAATTTTAAATTGTATTAAGGCTTCCAAAATACTTTCATGATTATTTTTATAAAACTTGCTCAAAAACATTCATTTTGGATAGGTAAGAAAAATTCACAACACAATTTGTTTTTTTTCTGTTTGATTTGCCAAATAAAGTGAAAAAATATGGTCTAAGTCCAGACTTTTTCCAAAGCAATCCGGATCACCAGGCCGGGCCGAACTGTTCCTAAATTTTGCATTAAATATCCGGGCAAACTCGGATAAAACCGGGCAATCTGGCAATCTTAATTTCAAATATCAACTTTTACCTGAATAAAAAACACAAAAAAGGATTTTACTCCGATTCGAAATATTTGTCTGTTTGTTTGTCTAGAAATCGAATTTTGGTTCAAAATTTTGTTATAAAAAGAAAGCTTTAAATGCAAAATTGGATACTTCAATTGGAATATAAGAGTCATACTATACTCATACTCATTTGATTGAATCTGGAATAAAATGAAAACAATTCTCATCTAATATCAAATTGATTCAAGCCACCATTTTGGTCAATTTAAAATTTTCCGAGTAAAATATAAAATTTGAAACTTATTTTACGAAACGAAAAAAAAATTAAAGTTTTTGATTGTAGTTTCAACACAAAACTTTCATCACTGAAAATACTGACTGGACACTCGATTTCATTTGTTGGATAATTCTTCCAACAGTACGCAATATCGATTCCAGGGTGCGCATCGATCTATTTGAAGAAATGCTATCCCAGTTAGAAAGTGCCACCCCACTTTCGAAAAAATAGGCAATTCAGACAATAAAATCGAGCTAAACAGGTATATTTTTTCTACAGGGCATTTGTATCGGAAAAATGGTAGGTTCGCCACCTACCGTCGGTATTGCGAACCTGCTAAATTTGTCCAAAAAAATTAGCCGGAAAATTTGTATTCTAAGTATCCTGCCAGTATGATCATTGCTTTGATTGTCTGATCCGTAAAAGCAAAATAAAATAAAAAAAAAATTTATCATGTTTTAGTACATTTTTATCCCTCCCGTTTCTACGGCCGTGAGCTGGACTAAAGTATCAACTCTTTCCTGAGTGATATTTCAGCTTTTGAAAATTTTCACAAAGCTTTAATTTTCAATCAGTATTGATATTTACACACTAAGATCGCATCAATTTCGCTCGGGACCATAATCCTTCAAATTGCAGGAAAGCTGACATTTAATTATGTGATTCGTTAAAAAATAAGGAATTTTCCTAAGGTAAAATCGTTACAATTTAATAATTTGTAAAATTGCTAGTAAATTTTCTTAATGTTCACTTCCGCAGGTGTTACGGAAAAACTAATACGTGTTCCCAAGGATACACCGGCGAATTTTAAACGAGCCGATCAGGCGTCTAATTTATCTCTCGATGTGAACATATCCCGTGGAAAAATGTTGTGCAGTGTAAATAAATGTAAATAAAATTTATAAAATAACACCTTTTTTGGTTTTTAGATGATAAATTTTCAAATTTCATGAACATCTAGAATTGAAGCCTATTCGAACCTACAGGGATGCTGCAAATTACAGGAGAAAACTGTTGCGAACCTACAGGTGAATTTTAAGCTGTTTAAAATACAAGACGAAATCGTCCCGACCAGAAGAAAAAGTTTTAAGTGTGTACACACTAAGATTGCAATTATTCCACTCAGGAACTTGATTCTCTGAATTACAGGAAAACAGCTTCACTCGAACTGTCAAAAAACATGAGGTTTTCCAGGACACGGGGAGCTAAAGGAATCTTGTGTCCTGAAATTGAATGGAACTTTTTTTCGAATGCCCAGAAACTCTGCCACTGTTTGTTTGGAGGAAACATTTTCGGAACATTCACCGACGAAAAGTGGCGTTTATTTCGGCCTTACTGCCAGCTCCAAATTTGAGGAACAGAACCGCTGCTGGCTGCTGAACTCGAAAATCAAAGAGCCGCCTGATGAAGGAGCTGGAGCTTGAACGTACCGCTGGTTCCAGTAGCATTTTCGTCGTTTTTGTTGTCTTCAGGCTGAATCTAACACCACAAAATACAGCACTGAAAAAGTTCAAATAAAGAACGAATCGTCGGAATAAGAAAAGAAGGTGTTTTGGATCCGTGAACTGACTGAAAAAGCCGAAAATCTTCCCGTTCTACAGGTCAATTTGACAGTTATTCTCCTGTACCATTTTTCTGTTCAGGGCAAGGTTGCCGGAATCACAGGAAAATGTCACAGAACACAGAATTCCGGAAATATTCAAAGATTTCACTAAATTTTTTTCGCTAAATCACAGAATTTTTTGAGGCTGGATCATTCGGCCGAAAGTCGTGAGGCCGAAAGCCATTCGGCCGAAGGTCATTCAGCCGATGGACGTTCGGCCGAATGGGCTATCTGGCCGAACAGGCTACAAGGCCGAATGGGTTATTCGCCCGACGGTTATCCAGCCGAATGCTCTAAGGCCGAAGGGACGCAAGGCCGAACTATCACTAGGCCGAAAGGTCATTTGGCCGAATGGTCATGAGGCCGAATGGTCGTAAGGCCGAATGGTCACTAGGCCGAATGAACGATAGGCCGAATGGTCATAAGGCCGAATGGTCATTAGGCCGAATGGTCATTAGGCAGAATGATCGTAAGACCGAATGGTCACTAGGCCGAATGGACGATAGGCCGAATGATCATTAAGCCGAATAGTCGTTAGGCCGAATGGTGATTAGGCCGACTGGTCATCAGGCCGAATGGTCATTAGGCCGAATGCTCATTAGTCCGAATGCTCATTAGGTCGAATGGTCGTAAGGCCGAATGGAAGCTAGAAGGTCGTTAGGCCGAATAGCCACTAGGTCGAATGGTCATTAGGCTGAATGGTCGTTCGACCGAATTTATGCTAGGCCTATAAGACTTATTATCGCTTTCTTGCATGTTAGGCCGATCAGTAGATATACCGAATAAATGCAAGGCCGGATTGGCCCATTCGGCTTTGCGACCACGGCCTATCGTCCATTCGACTTTACGACCATTCAGTCTAATAACCATTCGGCCTTGTGTACATTCGGCCTATCGTCCATTCGGCAAAACAGCCATTCGGCCTAATGACCATTCGGCCTCATAATCATTCGGCCTAGCATGCAGACATGTGTAAAACATTTCTGATTGACCTTTCATTACGATCATTCGGCCTTATGACAATTTAGCCTTACGACCTTTCGGCTTAGCATCCATTCGTCCTTACGACCATTCGGCCTAGTGACCATTAGGCCCAACGTCCTTTCGGCCTAGTATTCATTCGGCCTCACGAACATTCGGCCTTGCGAACATTCGGCCTTGTGACCCTTCGGCCTAGTGACCATTCGACCTAATGACCATTCAGTCTTACGACCATTCGGCCTCATGACCAGTCGGCCTCATGACCATTCGGTCAAATGACCATTCGGCCAAATAACCATTCGGCCTAGTGACCATTCGGCCTAACGACCATTCGGCCTAATGACCATTCGGCCTAATGGCCATTCGGCCCAATAACCATTCCGCCTAACGACCATTCGACCTAATGACCATTCGGCCTTATCGCCATTCGGCCTAATGACCATTTGGCCTATCGCCCATTCGGCCTGATGTCCATTCGGCTTAATGACCATTCGGCCTAACATCCATTCGGCCAAATGATATTCGGCCAAATAACCTTCGGCCTAATGTCTCATTCGGCCTATTGTCCTATTCGACCGAACATCCGTCGGCCTTGCGACCTTCGGCCTAACATCTTTCGGCCTATCGGCCTTCAGCCGAATGTCCAGCCCCCGATTTTTTTAGTGTGTAGATCTATTAAAGAAGATCGCGTGAGCCATTACTCATTAGAAGCGAGAATAGTTGAAACAAGTCTGGTAAGTTTTTTTTATTCCTATTTGAGATTAACAAGGAAAAGAAATCCTGAGGCAGATAGTGAACCTTTATCAGAATCATCCAAGTTTTCCTCAAAACTCGTCATCATGACACATAAGATTTTTATGCTGATCTCGGTACTTGTTCACTAGGGTGTGTAGTTTTGACACTTTTCTCGAATTCCAAAAACCCTGTGGTCTAGAAAGTTACCTTTTTTGTCAAAACTAACGCCAAAGTTTTTGCTGATTTTTAAAATGAGATCTAGGTACCCGAGTTTTGATTTGAAATTTTGTTTGGAAAAATGTGAAAATTAGTGTAGCATGAGATGAAGGATATGCAGAGAATAAATCAAATTTAATAAAAAGTAAAGTACAAAATAATTGTTTTCGGCAACACTGAAGATAAATGAAATCAAATCAAATCAATTAATCATAACTTTTTTTTTTGAAAATGATCGAAAATCTAATGAAGATCATAACATCGGAAGATTTCAATGCTCTTAAATCAACAACTGTCTTGTTAAGATAATGTTTCTGGATATTGTCCGTTTTACTAGTTTATTTTCATGGAATGAAAATGATGCTCTGTTTTGGGCGTCATAACTGTTTTCTCGCTACTCCTACCGCTTTTTCGTCTTCGATAAAATTGTAGCCAGATAATTTTCCAGTAAGCTCCATTTATTGTAATTTCATTTGCCTTGCGTGAGAACAAAATATTAAAGAAAAACCAGAAAAGTGACATCCTCCGAAAAAAGTTTCGTGTTCTACATACAAAATTTTAAATCAAAAACTGGGTACCTAAATCTCATTTTAAAAATCAGCAGAATTCTGGCATTAGTTTTGACAAAAAAGGATTTTTCAGGCTACAGGGTTTTTTTGAAATTCGAGAAAAGTTGCATAACGACACACGCTAATGTGCACAAAACTGAACTTAACAAGTGTTCATCTCTTTCGCTCGGAAAAAAAAAATTCAAAAATAGTCCCGCTACTTATGACTCATCCGTTAAGACTTTTGTTTAAAATTCGTTTATCTACTTTTTTTTAATCTACGTCTTTTTTATTACGGAATTCGAACAAGCATACTTCGATTCAGTGCATTATGAATGTATCACTTATTAAACCACAAAAATCCTTGAGATGTAATCGGTGAGAGAGATAGACGACAACCAAATCACTTTTAACTTAGTCTTTTCCTCGAAAATAGCCATTGGGCAGCAAAGCCCCATCTCATATTCTAATAGTAAAAGTTCAAAGAAACAAAAAGCTCCGTTGCTGGCATAAATTTTTACCATGCTAAATCTCTCTAACTGGGTCACCGAAAGTGTGAAAGAATTTTAGAACAGTCTGGGAAGTTTATTATCGCATCCGAAACCATCGCATCGTCACACAAGCAGTTCTTTCTCTTTCGCACCGTTCTCTGGCTGCATAATTTATGGCGCTCGTCCACAAAAGCTTCTCTCGGTGGACAGCAGTAGCAGCAAAAAAAATGTTGGTAATTCAACACGTTAAATCAGCATCCAAATAAAACTGAAAGTGAAACGTGCGCACGACCACAATGTAGATATTGCCTGCTGGGGTATTCGTCATATTTATCAGATGATAGGCGCTTCACATACAATATTTTTCAACCGTAAGCAAAAATAAACAGATTATTTTGCAGTGCCATCAGAGAGTGTTTCCGGACTATTTTGGTGATGGTAAAATTTTAAAAGCAAATAGATTAATCTCATTTTTCACTTAATAACTAATAATATCAGGTCTGGAATTCAGAATTATAATGCTGCCAGAATAAGATTTATTTCGAAACAGGAACCGGATCCATGTCAAAATGGAAAGTTTTGGATTAAAAATAACCGTGTCTATTGAAATTTGTAAATTTACAGAAAATTAGTTAAATAAATACACCATTCTGATTCCACCATTCTCAGACTCAATTGAATGTCGTTCTGCTTGTTAGAACAATTCCGAGGCCCATCTAAAATTTAATTAATAGATCCTCAAAAATCCTCCAACCTTCGAGGGTTCTTCGCCGAATGGCGGTGGTTGATGGTGGTGGATTATGTAAGAATCAACGTTTGATTTATGATTCCATCGACCTTCAACACTTTGGACGACGGCGAAGACGAAGAACCATGGACCATCACCGGGGGGAGGATGAAGATCCTTCTCGTGTCCCCCGTGATGGTTGAGCTTGAGTGGTTCTGGCGCCAACGGAACAGAAAATTCGCGTCTCTCTGGCGGCGACAAAGTGGCAGTTTTGTCTGCCAGTCCACCAGAAGGATTGTCTCGCTGGGATGGAATGGAACAAAGGATGTGGAGGTTGGTTTAGAATCCAGATGTGAGTGAAGTATTTTAAGTTACTACTTACAGCAGAATTTTTAACTTCTTCTACATATAACAGTATCTTGAGGTGAATAAGAATTTTAGATATCAATACCTAGGTAAATATAAGAATGACGTCAGATAATGTAGGAGGAAGTGCTCCTAAATGCGCATAGTGGATAATATGTACAGAATCTTTGAACAAAAATGTTTGTTATTTTTCTTTTTAATTCAGTTGAAAATCCAAAATTCATGAGATGTTGAAAAAGAGACGGGTTTTGAATGTTCATATCAGGCAGGTTAAACTATCTAAAATTTACGCTTTTTCATCATTGAAACCTTTAATTTAAGCCATTATGGTAATGTTTCAATGAAAAAAGAAAAGCTTAAAAATGTTTTAGTTAAAAAATAACATATAAACGAAATATTTCATCTCCCTTACTGTGTTTTATGCAAAATAACGTGTGACCTCTAAAATTTTTCAAAAATTTCTGCTTTGACGTATGCTTATCGTCAGTTTCTACCATTTCCAAATTAGTCATAAGACAATTTCTAGTTTACAGACAACTCCCAAGCAACCAAAAGTTTCGTTAAACAGGCCAAACACAGCTTATAAAGCTCAATAAATGAACTGATGTTCGTTTTATTCAGCCCAAAAATAAAGTTCTTATTGAAACTTTGAAGTTCCATTACAAATTTTCACGGCTTTTTGTAATCGTTCAATGAGAAAAAAACATAACAAAAATCCCCTCTACTCTCTTACTTCCGTCACCATCAGCCCTATTTTGATACTCTGCTGCCCTCTATGTGGTGCTGCCGCTTTCTCGGCATCCATTTAATCCTCCCTTCGACTCAACTCATCTTACTTAATTGCTTTGTTTTTAATTTGTTCGATACATGGCGATTTGTTCGATAAAAAATTGTCCTGATACCAGATTTGAACCGTGAACCTTCGAGATGATAGTCAAACACTCTGCCACGCGTACCGACGTACCAAACAGTGAGTGCCTCGGCAGGGGTTCCACAAGGATCGATACTTGGCCCGGTATTTTGGAACATCGTTTTTCGAAGAACTGCTGAGACTGCTTCTCCCCGCGGGATTGAGACTTGTGGGTTCTCCTGGCATTGGGCCGATCAACCGGAGAGGTCCAGCTACTCGCCACAGTAGCTATTGGGAATGTGTAAAGTTGGATGCGATCCAAGAGCTAGCGTCTGGCTCACCACAAGACCGAAATGGTGCTGATCACCAACCTAATTTCAGCTCAATCAAGGACGATTGCAGCTGCACCGTGCGCAATCTAATCCAAGCTTACGATCAAGTATCTGGGGGGATGATCGATGACCAGCTGAGCTTTACAGAGCGGCAATGGCGACAGCAGCCCTCTCACGGGCCTTTCGAACAACTCGGCGATCTGTCAATTCCGCGTGGAAGAAGTGGTGCACCGGGTATTTAGGTACCAGTACTCGGGTGTGAGGGTGAGGGTCCCACATGCGATCGGGGGGTCATGTCCCTGAACTGCGGAAGCGACCGAAGGGAGAGCGATCGCCAACTCGTTTTGCGTTTCGGAGGGTCAAGACCCGACTCGCAAAATGTGTAGGTGCGCAAAGTGGTGGCTATGTTGCGTCAAAACTTAGGGACGTGTCAGACACGTCAGTGTGCCTGAACTGCGAGTGCGACCTGATGAGAGCGGTGTTTATAGTGTGTAAAACAGTTCGAGGTGAGAACAAAGGTCAAGTGGACTTTATGGCGTAGGGGGTACAATGTTCCTCAGCATTGTATCATGAGTCTTCCAATTGCATCCATGGACCCAGAGTAGCAAACTGGGGGACGCGGTGGCTCGCCGCGCCTTGGAATGCAATCCGTAAAGTGGATTTAACATCTGGGTTATAAACTAATAAAAAAAAGGGAAACATATCTTTTGCTACGAGTACAGGCAGATGCCCTATGTGCGGAAACATGTCAGAGAGGCCTCGATGTCCAGCTGGCAGCACCAGCGGGACATCTCGGAACGTGGCCGGTGGACCCATCGCTTGATCCCTAACGTCGGATTATGGATGGATCAGAGATATGGAGAGGTGGATTTCTGCATGACACAGTTCTTGATTGGTCACGGATGCTTCCTGCAGTACAACCATCGGTTTGGACACCTGGCCTCGCCATTCTGCCCAACCTGCGGTGACACAGTTGAGACACCAGAGCACGTAATGTTCAACTGTTCGAGGTTCAAAGGGGTAATCGCTAATATGCTTGCCACCTGCGGACTAGACACCACAGCCGATAACTTCGTGCGTAGGATGTGTGAGGATGCCTATGCTTGGCGCATGGTCAGCGATGGGTTCACCCGGATCATGACTGCGGAGTTGGAACCAGCACCAGTCCGCGAACGGTGTAGAGTAACTCATTCGTCGGGGAGCATCTGAGTAGTGTGCGTCAGAACCTAGCAGTAAAGCATACAAAGATAAGACTGTACCTTCTGCGAATGCTGAGCTACCTGGTTCCTCGCACGTTTTTGTGTGTAGGATACCTCCACCGTTACCGTCGCGGAGTATCCGAGTCGAATGCGCCCTCTGCGACGGAGGCTGTGGGGATAAGACACGACCTTCTCCGCAGTCGAAAACTCGAAAGTGGAAGAGTATTCACGGCGCGGAATACTCTCGGGTAAAGTGGTCTCACGTCGCCGTCGGATGAGCCACTCGAGTCGGGTAGGATGACATCACCGTCGGGATTCATCTGAGTCATAGACGTAAAAGACCCGTACGTGTGCTGTGACAGGCGCGAGTCCAGGATTAACTGCTTTCGATTCGGCACACGGGTTTTACTTCCCATTTGCAACTTAAATACTGAGTTGATGCGATTGACATGTTACAAAAAAGGCTATTGGGAAACATTTTGTAACTTCATGTCCATGAGGCCCAATTTGTAACTTTAACACTTAGTGAATGCGATTGACATTTCATAAAAAAGGCTGTTTGAGGAACATTTCGTAACTTTGATGATTGAGTGAATTGGATACCAATTCCCAATGGGACTTTTTATTGCTCAGATAGCCCATCTATCGGAATATCGGAGAAAATAAGTGTTCTCCTTGTTATGCGCATTTAGCCCGCCTCTCCCCTATACAGATTATGTGAATCCATGGTGCCAGTTCAAAAGAAAATCACCAAGAATTAAAAACCTTTACGCCATCAAATCTTTACGTTGCCTTAACACAGGCGCGCTACCTATCTTTTTTACATATTTTTCGAGCCAGTACGGACCATTGCTTAGTCGATAGAATCCTAACCTCGGTTTTTTCTTAAAACTCAATAGCTCCGTTCGGTTTTCTTAATTACTGTAAATGACATCTAGTCATTGTAGAAAACATGAGACACAGGAACATGAACAGAATCCATACTTTCACGTTTGAAAAATGACAATAATCAAAATGACTTATTTAAAAATTAACTAATCATTTTAAAATGAACCCAACTAAAATCAGAATAAAACCAAAGACATTCATTAGATATCAACTTACTTTTTTAACAAAATATGTTTCAAAGCATGTTATTCTTTCGATCCATACTAAAAAATCATTCTAAGGATACTTACATGACTACACTGGAAATTGAGTGTCAAAAATCATTAGTCCATGCTTTTATCGATTAAAAACAATTCTTGGCCTTTAGCTACAACCATTCCGGATTGATTTTTTAAAAATAAAGGTTGAGAAAAAACAACAACAAAACTACAAAGGTTACATATGGCCATGAATGTATGGGAACAATTTTATGATCGAATTTCAAAAACCGACCATAAACATTAATGGAGCCATTAAAATATTACGTAACGCGTTTAGGGGGGGGGAGGGGGTGTATGAGTTTGTTACGCTTTGTGGATTTAGGATAGAAAATCTGAGACGAATGTGTTACGTAGGGGGGTGGGGGGGTTGAGAATGACCGAAAATTGCGTTACGTAATATTTGAACGGCCCCATTAAGCAGATAAGTCCAAAAATCTGACCTGAGCGTAATCTCAGCTAAATCGTAATTGATTTGGCCTAGTGGCAAGAAAACGGTAACTCAGAGGACTCAAGTTCGTTTCCCAGTCGAGACGATTTTTTTTTCATTTACCATTTTAAAATTTTCTCAGATCGAATTGAATGTTAAAAATATCAAAACAAGCTCTGGACACACAGATTCAGAATATACTTTTAATCTTTGACTTCAAATTGACAATAGAAATAAACAATTTCTGAACAAATTCATTTTGAATTGTTTTCTATGTTCAAACCTCATTTCATTTTTTTTTTTCTCTATGAAATCTAGTTGTACAGTTAGTACATTTAAGATCCAAAAATTTCCAATTACGTCCAATTTTAACTAAGAATTAAAATTTAGACTGAACATTTTGGAAAGTTATGCTGAAAACTTTGATTGCGAGAAAAAGCAACTTAAAATTTTCTATAGTAAATGGTCTGGAACATCAAATTGACGATTGATTTTGTAGAACCAACTTTAAACTTTTAAATATTGTCAATGCAATTGAAATCAGAAGTTTTCGCGCTGGTGTCATATCAATTCAGCAAACACGAGGACAATCGACAACCCTTTCTTTTGTTTAGTTCCGACACTTGGAAGATGCTTTTTAGATGCCTGGTCAACATGCAATGTCTTCGATGAATGTCGCCGGCGCTGATGTGTACGAAAACTCCGGTTTGGGAGTTTAGCAACAGTATACACTTCGGGAACGGCTCGAGAAGACAGAGTTTTTTTTCATATGCACGATAAAAAGGTTTAGTTACGTAACCTTTGGAAACTTTGATCACTCTTTTCAAAATGGACAATGATGCTGCATACATTTAGGGGCAAACATTAAAAACATAGCTAAATATTTTTAACTACAAAAATTTTACGGATTTTCTCTTGGAAAATGTACTTACTTTTTTACATGTCAAAAATTTATCAAAAAAAGGCCTATAAAATACCACTTAAATTGTGCATAAACAAAGGAAATCAGTTGAAATTTTACATTAAACAATCCTGGTTAAACAAAATCTGGTTGTAAATTAACTGTAGGAGCAGAAAAACTGTAAGTATGTTTCAGGATGCCTCAGAAAACATAAAACATCCAACAGTGATAAATCCACACTGCCCAAGCAACCAAAGGTTGTGTTCATACTTAGAGATGGAACTCCTAAGTTCACATTTGGCTGAAAAAATGTTTTACGGGAGCTTGAGAAATTCATGTTACGTGAAAGTTTCTCAGGTACTTCCATTGTCTTTTGAAAGGGTAAAATTTAGATAACGGAGCTTCTAAGCGCTTTTAATGCTTTTAATTTTTTTTTTTCTAGAAGGTCGATAACGTTCATTAAACACTTTCTGACATACCGTTTAAGATCCTTCTAGGTGTTTTAAAAAACCATTTTGGGAATTCTAAGCGAAATTTGTTGTAGGGGAACTGGGGGTAAGACGCACACGTTAAGATAAATCTTTTATAACTCGTAAATGAAGAATTCAATCCATTGATTTCGATAGAAGTTTTGAAAAGGAGACTGTTCTCCACCAAAAATATATAAGCAGGAACATTTAAACCGATAATATACATTTTGATCACTGAACTTTGAATGGCTTTCTAAAGAATGATTTCCATTTCGTTTGGGGCAAAGTGCGCATATGTGTGTACCCAAACGCACCGGTTAAAGTTTAATACGTGTTTATCGATTCAAGTGCTTCCAAAGGTGTTGGCCAGGTAAAAACACTTCTATTCTACTTCACAGATAAAAAAAATATATTGCTACGCGCAGTGCTGCCAGATGTACTGACATTCTTCAGAATAGTTAATTAAATCTTTATGAAATTCTGGAATATAAAATATTTCCGTTTATATTCAAGTTATGTTTTCCAATTCAAATTTTGTGAGGAAAGCTGCACATTGGTTTAAACAAATATAAAACATTCTTATTGATAAACGTACATGGCGCGTTTCGCCCTGCCTCGACATGTTTTTTTTTAAATCGTTCAGATAACTGAAATAATAATCGAATTAGGAAATTTTTCAATGTTCTTCATTAAAACAGAAGACAGTTGATTTTTTTTTTTGCTTTTAGTTGCCGTAATTCCTTACGAGAAAAGTTGAAAAATTGCAAGAAAAACTCATAAAAATTTTTGTTTTCGTTTTTCTTCAAATTTACGTAACAATGAAAAATTAGAAGGTCCACAAATGTTTAAGAGCGCTTAAAAGTGTAAATAGAATAAATAGACTGGCAGTTTCAGAAATGTTGAAAAATGATTGTTTAGAGAAATACTGATGGTGGCGCATCTTGTCGGCTTTGCGCATTTTATACCCAGTTCCCCTACTGATATTTACAATGGAATTCAACCCAAAGAGAAAAAATCGTCGAAAGATAAGAATTTTCCGGATTTTTACCATTGTTGTTATTTTATTTTGAGATCTTTTCCATCATCCGCCACTGCGATTGACGAGGGAATCCGCTTCTTGTCAGCGATTCCGAATTCAATCTGCATTTTGGCGCAGCTCAGAAAACACCTTTCTCCAAAACCGCATCCTCCATTACATATGACAACATCCACCTGGAAACGGCCTGAAAATAACCGGTGCCGCCGTTTTGGACAACATCTGCTATTTGCTGGAAGACAAGGCCGCTGTCTTAGGTTGTTGTATCCAGCATATTTTTCATTTGTACCTATTTCGTAAATCTTTTGAGTGATTATCAGTGATAGTTTAGAGATTCGAATGAATTTCATCAGAGCAATCTGTCAACCGAATTTTTCCGACGCGTAGAATGTTCTAAATATTCCCTTAAAGCAGGGGTTTTCATATCATTTACTCGGCGGAGCAATTTTTAAAACCAAAATTTTTGGCGGAGCACCTACATTTTTGAAAGAATGAAAAACCCGAGTTTTGAAAACTTGATAGAATTTATCTTTTAAATAAGATGTGTCTTGTCATCGTAGTCAATAAAATCAGTAATGAATGGCTACTCTTTGAATAGTCTTGATTTTATCAACAAAATATTTGTCATAAAAAATTAATGATTTCAATAGAACAAATATTCGATTTTTCAAGCTGTAACAAGTTTGATTAAATTTGTGTCAGTTGTAGCCGAACGTCTGGTTCCGCGTTTAGTCGGGATCGGTATTTTGTCTTCGTTGTGAGATTCTTGGAAAATCCAGACTCACATAGATAAGTTGTGGAAAACGGCAGAAGAATAAGTTTTGCTTTATGGGACAAAATTTGAAATTCATTTTTCAGTTGACACCAAAACTCCTCCAGCGACGTTTTGGATATGAATCTTTCCTGAAGCTTTGAATCCGATTCCGATGTCAAGCATCTATCAAGCATTCATATTCTTGCGATGTTAATGATTCTGGTTTCTTTGACCTATAAAAAGGCAATTCTTCGCATTTAATGTCTTCGATCTTTTTAAAATTTTATGATATTGTCAGAGGAAATATTGCTGTAAGCTGCTCACCAAATCCTGCGGCAAAACATTGTAATTGTATTTGTAAATGACTTCATTAGACACGTGGGCCTGTTAGTTTAACTTTACACCAAGGAATACAAACATCATCAGGAATACAACATCATTCAATCGTACCCCCAATGCCAAATTATTGTAGCTCAAAAACGCTCCGACTTCCGATATCCGATTCTGATTCAAACAGACGAGACAATGTTTTTCCACGAGATAATCAGAGATTTTCGGTATGAACTTGTAGCGTGGAATGTTGACTACCCATCTCTTCGCACAAAACGCCTTGAACAATCTTGAATTTTTCGGTCGAGCCTTAATAAAGTTGATTATTTTTACGCTTTCGTCCAAGACTTCCTTCAAAGATGATGATAGTTTCTTCATACCGTGTGCATGTCGATGAAGGATGTAAAGACTACTACCGCAACTTTTGGTCTTTTCTTTGATCTTGGCAACGACTCTAACAGTATTTCCAACTACAGCTTTCGCGCCGTCCGTACATACATCAATGCAATTTTCCCATGGAATATTGTTGTCCGTAACATAATCATCAATAAGCTTGAAAATTTCAGCCCCCGTCGTGGAAGTTGGCAACGTTTTGAAAAGGAACAAATTTTCATCGAAACCTTCAGAACCTTGATAGCGAACGAATATCATCAGAATTGCTAGTCCTGCTACATCTGTGGATTCGTCAAACTGCATATCGAATTTTGAAGTTCCCAATCGAGAAACTAAAATGCTTCCAACATCTTCAGCCATGTCACAAATCCGCCAAGAATCCGCAATAGGATGCGCTTCTCCAGCTTTTCCAATCGGTAGCTCACTAAGTTCTGCGCAAGAACAGCCTGTTCATTGAGTGTTTTGCACGCTCAGTCCTGCAACACAACGTTGTTCGATTAAAGCTGGGCATTTTAACAATCCACCATTATTTGCCAACAGGGCTTTAGCCGCCAGTAAAAACAAAAACAAAACCGCCCTGTGAATTTTTTTTCTCATGCTTCGATAAAAATGAAACGATCAAAAAATATCTGAGCTTTTCAAAGTTGGTTTATGATTTTCGTTGCGTACGTCGCGGAGCACTTTCAAAAGTTTCGCGGAGCACCAAGTCTTAAAGGATGAATAGCATTATCTTCAGCCACTGAAATGAACTTTGAAGTCTACTTAAGAACGTAAATGTTGACCTGATTAGCATTCTTTTTACACAGAAACGAGAGCTGATAAAGCTTCCATGAACCCTTTTTTAGGGAATTTTTGGTTGCTTGGGTGTGTTCCATATAAGACATATACAGTTCAAGAATTGTTCATTCCTAGCTATTTTCTAAAGAGTTTAGAAAATGACCTACTAAAGTATGCTTCAATGTTTTGAAACCTTTTTTAAATCAATTTTAAATCCATCTGTAAGCAAAATTAATTCAGTATGGAATAATTTTTATGTCGTTGTTGCACTTCCCATGAATGGAGATGGTTCCCCCATCCGTGATGGATGACAATAATGGTAGAACTAATTTCCATATTCAAAATTTTAGATTTTTTCTACTTCCAATGGAACAAAATGTCATTTAAATGCTTTGTGGTTCAAATCGTTTGGTGTGAGTAGAACAATTATCAAATTACTAGACCGTGTTGTAAATAGGTAGGTATGGTAGGGTACTTACATAAACTGTATCACAGTGGGAGCGATGCTAGAAAACTCCGAATCCGCACATTCTGGCTTCGTGGGACAAATGTTGAATAAGTTGAGCTGACTTTATCCGGCTGCTGTTGCTGTCGTTCGTTCGTTCGTTTGGAATTGGGACCAACACTTTAATTAACCACTCTGGTGTTGCTGCTACAAATAATGAACACTCGAACGAAATGCTAATGATTTACTGTGCTGGTCTCCACCAATTTTTATTCTGCTCTCTTCTCTTTCGAGCGCGTATTTCAGAAAGTAATTAACTACACCCGTCGTGATTGATGAATGTGATGGCGTGTGTAGATGCGTGTGATTCGATCACGATAAATAGCACAATATTTCGCTCGTTATTTCGGTGACAAGAGAAAAGCTACTAGGTATAGAAAAAAAATGGAACAATTAGGCACAAAGATCGAACACTAACCTAAACAGAGCTAAGTGAGCGATAATCATAAAAAATAAGTGATGTAAAAAACTCCTAAAACCCCCAACAACAACAATTGCTGCTGTGTGTTTGTGGTGTTTTTGTTTTCTTTTTTTGTCTCCGTGGTAGTCCGTAATGTGCGTACAATTGCTGGCGCGTGTATCCTAAACAGAAATCACCGAGGAAACTACTAGAGCTATACACTCGTTGTCGAAGCGAGCACACAGAGCAAAGGGCAGCAGCTGCGATGTACACATTATGCCCTACTCAACAAATTCTCTCGTTCCCTGGCAATGACCAAGCACCACCACATCGAGCGAGACACACACCGTATTGCTCAATTCTCTAGTTGCTGCCACTACCCTAGATGGATGCTAAATATAATAGTTTGCTATCACAGCACAGATTATTCCGACGACGAAAGAAAAACTGAAACACTTATCCAGCAGCACTACTAATGATAGCTAGAAACTTAACAAGGCTTCTGATGCACAACTAACTCACAAAAAACAGGTGGATAAAATAGGACGATGTTGAAGCGAACACTCCTAAATGTGAGCCCTCCAGCTATCTCGGTCCGATTGCATATGAACGATGCGGCAATGCACTGGTTCTGCGGAAGAACTGTCAGTGAAAATTCGTCTCACGACTCACCACAAACAAGTATCCACTAGCTCACACACACAGCAACAACAAGGAGACGTCCCGATTTTCCCTCCCACTTCCGAGAAAAGGTTTTCCACAGCAACGAGGAAACTCGAGAGAGACTGGGAGAGTGCTGAGCGAGGAGACACACTCTCGCCAAAACCCTCGTCGTCTGTCTCAGACTCAGCAGCAGCAAGCAAGTCCAGTGTCGAGGACGAAATTTGCATAAATCCAATCGAAGAATCCAAATGACCTCGCCGTGAAATCCAGTCAGAAATGACCCGAAATCAGATCACACACAACTTATTCCCCCAGTCCAGCACACTCGAAACCTGCAGATAACCTAGAGAATACGCAATCACTTCCTGGCAGAGTTGCAGCCACTTCTAATTTGCCAGTGAACAACGATTTCCATTCAATAGCACCCTGAAATCAGCACCAGACAACAGAAAAAAAGAAATGGACAAAGCACTGCTGGCAATAGATATCAGTATTTACTTATGATTTTTTCCTCTTTTTTATCTAATAACCATCAACACACACTTGAAAATGAACAACCGTCTGTGCGACAAGCGAGGGAATACCACGAGAAGCTTCTGCGTCGGTCGGAGCTCGATAGCAAACTACTGGGTGGCCGCCGCCGTCTGCCAGAGAATCGACGATATCGGATGGGCCTATCTAGGCCTAGCTTCTCTCAGTCAGCCAGTCAGTTGGTTCGGTTCGGATCCGGTCCGGCCGGAGTTGAGCAAGCAAGCAAAGGCGAACCAACAAAACGTGCTCCACTCTGCTGTGGTGTGGTGTACTACCTACTAGCGATGTCATATCGTATCGTACTATAGGAACATGCTGCCAAGCAAGCAGCCATGCTCGAAGTTCGTGGAAGCAAAAATCTAGCGTAGTGTGTATCGTTTTCGATTTCGCTTAACTGTCTCATATGCAGCAATCAACAGTCCTACATTAAATTTTAGTAACACTAAGACCCAGGCTCTGAGAAAAGGAGCACGCCAAATCTTGTACCGTATATGAACTGATTTCTAAAAAGTTTACCCCATCGAATTACTTAAAACCTCTAGAAAGTGTTTGTCATATACAACTTTTTTGTAAGGCTTCAATATTTTGAACTAGATTACGAAATTTACACACTTAGATGCAATTTTTACGCTCGGGTTAGTGACTCTTCAAATCACAGAGGAATTGATCAATTTTAATGAAATTACGTGTGGTAGAATATATGGTATGCTAGATCAAAGATCATCGTTATTTTAACAACTATTTTGAAAATATTATTATTAAAGTCGTTATCAAATGAGCAATTTCTAATTGCTTGCCACATTTTTCGACATGTTTTGTCCCAGATTTCACAGGAATTCATTCTCTTTGGTGATTAACACCCTAGAAGCAAAAAGTCATCTGATGTCCTTTCAATTATTGTTAATATTTTGAAAATCAGAGAGACCCTTACTTGAAAAATATCTCCTGGTTGTAAATAATCTACTCAAAAAACATGAGGGACATTAAAGCGGAAGAAATTAAAGAAAATTTAAATAATCGCTTTTGATTTTTTTTATTTAAAACTCAAACTGACTTGATCTCTAATGGCTGCTAGAATCAGATAACTTACAGCGGCGGAGATTTTCGCACTTTTGAGCCATCAAACAGCCAAGAGTTCTTTGAAATAGTGAACCGTATGAAACTCACGGCGGGTATTGAAAATGTTTCCGTGAGAGTTTTTAAAGATTCTTTATCTGTAATAACGAGTCCATTACGAGATGCTATACACTTAGGGTTTTTTAACGCGATTTGATTTTGCTCCGTTTTTCTAACACGGCTTCTCTTTACACGGTTTTTTGCATGGGTTCGATTCTTCAGCACGGCTCTCGCGAAACAACACAACAGCGAAAGTATTCCATGCCCTATACGTTAACGACGGATTTCACATACCGCATAAAAAAAACCTTAGTGTAAACACAAGTCTTCAAACAGGTATAGTACCTGATACATGGAAATGTTCAACTATAGTTCCTATTGAAAAACAGAAAAATGCACGCGAGGAAACGTTATTCCGGCCTATAAATTTATTGGAAATCCAAGGAAAAAGTGCTATAATTAGCAGAAAAAAGCAGTTTTTAAACTTCATAAGATCCAAGAAATACTTATTGCAGAGCAGTCTGGATTTAGAAAACAACATTCAAAAGAATCTGCTGTGAATTTGATATTTTGAAACTAGAGGATCAATATTGGGAAGTAAGCCTTGACTTTTTGGGGACGCACGCGTTTTTCTTTTCTTCCATCGGCAATTTTGGTGAAATTTATGTTTGACAAAGAATTTCGGAAAAACTAATGGAAAATGCTCGAATAAGTGGCCGGTGGAAGTTGCCGAAGTGGTTCCTGGTTTATTTAAGAATACTACGGGAGAGTCATGAGCGAGTGTGAAACATTCTGATGATATATTTCCGATGCTGTGGGGAGGGAGTTTTGTTTTATCCTGGCTGGATTCATATGCGGAAGATTGAGCAGTAAAATCATTTTTGGTTCCTAATGCAGAAAATTCCACCAAGTGTTAGGTAGTTCCAAATATAAAGATATGCGGACAGATGCAGTGAAACTGTAAATCAATGTTTAAAAAGTGTTTGGTTTTAGATTAAAATTCAAGTGCTTATTCTAGGGAAATGTTGTTTATTATTCATGGGTTTGTTAATGCTAGACGCAAAGAGCTCGGCAGTCTGCTTTGATTGAAAATTTAATGTGCAAAGTTTTCGGGGTTATGAAAATTTTCCGGAGGATTTAGCCGTGATTTAGGGAGAGCAATGAAGATCATATGATGATGGATTTGTGCTGCTGTGACTATCCCGAACAATTTAAATTGTGTCCTTAGAAGAAAAACAGAAGAAGGTTTGAGTAATGGAGATACGCAAAGATAAGTATCCTTCGGATTTTTTCAATTATCAGATTTACAATTTAAACTTTTTGTACCAAAGGTTAGTGTGTGGATTTTTTGGGAGTTATTCCCTATAATAACTACTTTACGGGCTCTGTGTTTAATGACTGTAATGATTTTTTTATCAAAGCTCAAAATTTCCTCATTGATTCCACGAAATATTTTGAAAAAGAAATTTTCAAAAGATTTCGTGGCTATACTAATTTAGTTTTTTTTTGTTTCTTTAAAGTTTCTTTTCAAGAGCGCACTGAGGCGCTATATCCAAGGTCGCAAGAGGACCAGAAATGATGGTGCACAAAAATCCAAAACATTCCTTCATAAGAAACGTCAAATTTAGATGAAGAGCTAATTTCAAAAAAGAATATGAACCAAATACAGCACTACTGTCAATTCATAAGATGAATAATTATATACAGATAAGTTTTGGATTTCTGTGCAGAAAAACCTAATTTCCATCCCCAGAAGGATGAAATCCCAAGGACCATACTCAAGGAGCACAATCAATTTTAGCAAAATTTTAAACATTTTATAATCACAGAAACGTATGGTACTGTTGTCCACGTTTCTTCCTCCCTTGGTTCCAGTTGTCTCTGCGTTCAATACTGCACAGTGGGTCCGGCCAAGTTAAGATAAGTAGTAAATGTACTTTTACTACTCACCGGGATGCTGACAAGATCTGGCTGTGTATGTATTATAAGCATAAGCATAAGCATTAAAACTAGAGGATCAATATTGAAAATGATAGCTACATAGTTACTGTGTTTCTGGATTTTAAGGGAGCATTTAAAACGATTGATCGGTTATTGCTGATAGACGTACCTACTAGTGAGAGTTGGTATCAATGATACGGTTTTTAACTGGTTTGAGAATACAGAAAAAATAACTAAGGTGTCCCCCAAGGAAGTGTCTTGGATTCACTGTTATTTATACTGTACATTAATGACATGAAACAATGCTAAAAGTACGCAGTCGTCTTAAGCTATTTGCGGATGATTCAGTCTCCTACTGGAGTTGTAATGACTTAGAGCTTGTTATTCAAAAAGCATATGTTGATTTGAAAAATATTGCAGATTACCTTAAAAAAAAGAAACTTGTGTCTGAATCGCAATAAAACCAACCGCAAAATCGGAGAGTGTTCAAACTTGTTAATTGATGGTTGTGCAATCGAAAGAGTACATCACCCAGCTAACATGAAATCGTAATAGAAATGATAATCCAAATCGAATATAAAACATTTTTAATAACCATCGTTAACACGTTGGTATTGAGTGATTTTTCATCATTCATTTACGACAAGCTTTGCCTAAAAAAGGTTGAATCGGATAGCAGTTTAGTCAATTCGTAAATATGCCTCCAAAACATTGAGAATATGCTAATTCAACATTTACGATTTGAGTGAACTGATTTACGATAAATGGGCGGTCCTTCAATTAACACTCTTTCCGGTCTCCCCTCATAAAAAGAGAATCTCACCTATAGAGCTATAGCGTGGATCATATCAGTTGATGAGTTGGCATCGTGGTAAGATATCGGACAGCCAACTCGGAGGACTGGAGTTCAAATCTCGGTCGGGGAAATTTTTTTTCGTTTATTTTGATTTTTGTGGGAAAATCGAATCGTTGGAATCTTGTCATTGTAGATACATTAGACTAGTTCACTTTTCGGCTTTTTTCACTGATCACAACGCCACTTACAGGGTTTGATCCTCATTCATTTTCGAGTTTGAGCTCGTTTGAGTAAATTTTCAGCGTGCGCTAGGAGTTTTATTGAAAAAAGTCAATTTTTCTGGAAAATTTTTGTAGATGTGTTCTAGCAAGCTGTTGTTAATATAAAATGTTGGTTTTATTGTGCACGGTGATTGGTATGACAAGCATCTGTATAGACCTGTTTTAGATAATTGACTAAATCAAATCGAAAAAATTTAAAAATTCATGAGCTATCAACTTGTACAGAAAATTTACTTACAAGTTGAGAGCTTAAAATCAGCAGTTAATAGGAAAAAAATATTTTCGATATAAACTTTTCATAAACGGAAAGCCTCACTCAAAACCTTTAATTTGATGTATTACACTTGATTATCGCAACAGTAGGAGCAAAGATTTTTATCTACAAAGTAAAAAAGGAATGTTACCATCTTATTTGTTGGACAGTCTACAGTGCCGAATTGACATACACGGATACAGTACAAAAAGAGCCCAAGATTTTAAATTACCAAATACGAAAAAAGAGATGATCAAACGATCTGTGTTCTACAACGGACTGAAAATGTATAACAGCCTACTACGGAGCATCAAAGACAATTCAAACTTGAATATTTTTAAGAAGCTGTCAATAAATTACATAAAGCATAGGGGAGATAAGGGCATAATGGGCACCTTAAGGAAGAGGCATATTTAACCATAGAAAACAGCTAAAGTATGAGACTTACATCATTGTTTGGTGTTCAGACACTAAAAAAGTAGATAAAAACGATTAAAAATGCATTTTGAAAATGTTTGCCGAAAGCTGAAAATCAGTCACTGTAGGGTCATAATGAAAACCCCCACTAAGCAACATTAATCGGGGCACGATGAGCGTTTTCTGCCGTGGAATCTAGCAGCGAATTTCACTCGATGAAGTCAACTGAATAATAGAGCTGCTTCATCTGACGATTTGTCCTGTTGGTTAGATGTCGGAGAGATAATCAGTAGGCTCGAGTTCGATTCCTGTTCGAGGTGTTTTTTTTTTTTCATTTACCATCCATGATCGATGCATTTTACACTAAACGGTGACTCCATGAAATAGAGCATTACTAAAATAATGTATGACTGTTTGTAGAATATAAACAATTTACTCACACTCATACATTCACGGAGAAAAATATATAGATTTATCAGTTATATTACGAGTCTACAGGACCATAAATATGATTGATTGGTTCTTACCCGAAAAAACAATCACACAAATGGATAAATGGCTGATTTAGCGATCGCATCAGCTGCGAGAATCCAACAGGAATTTTTAGTTAATCATTCGCATGGCTGTTTTTACCGTTATGCTGCTCCCCATGAACGTCGGAAATTGTAGATTCAAATATAAATAAAAATTCATTTGAGCAGTTAAATGCATTGTTTTTCCTTTTTATTTTTAATAAGACATATGTTTTTTTTTTTTTTTAATTTAATCATATATCATATAAGTGGCATATTTTTAATGCAATTGATGCTGCTGCTCCACCGTTTCCAGAACGATATTTTTTTAGACTTGAAAAAATCGTCAAAATTAGAGATGTACCGAATATTCGGTCGGCCGAATATTCGGCGCCGAATACCGCCAAAAAGCCGTTAAGCCGAATATTCGGCTCACCGAATAGTCGAGCTAGGTATTCGGCCGAATAGGCCGAATATTAATTTTCAAAATCATCAAAAACTTATGGTTTCAGTATAACATTTTAGATGTTTCCGTGTATTTTTCACTGTAGATAGCATTATGCTTTGATTATCGTTTAATCCATTTTTTTTATATATCCTGGCTTGCTCATAAACCATATAAAGAATTTTAAAGATGTTAAGTAAGACTGAAATGGCCACATATTTTTTTATCTTTTCGGATCTTACCCGGATTTATTAAAATTTTTTGCTGAATCAAATTAAAAAAAAACAAATATCTCTTTGAAAAATTTCAATTTTGTGTTACAAAACGATTTTTTAAAGTAAATTGATTCGTTAGGTACGATTTGAACATTGCTGGTGTAATTCGATGAAAACTTCAAATTTCAAGTAATTGTATTTCTTTTTCCTCTTGTATGTTTGAGAATAATGCTAGTTTCTGTTTGGACCTTCCCTTTTTTACAAGTTTTTCAAAAAACCGTTCAGACCCGGCCGTGTGGATACGTGTCGTAGAAAGTATTGTAAGCTTAAGGTTAAAGATCACCGTTCTTTTTGGCAACTATTTTGATGACATTTAGCAAAAATTAAATCTAAAGCAAAAGCAAAAATCTAGATAATTCGATTGAAAAAAGTATTTTCAAATAGCTTGGCACCTGTTTTGACATGTTTTTTCTCAGATTTTAATGGAACTCAACCTCATTTGTGATAAACTTCCTAGAAGCGACAAAGGCTATGATCATTTAGTATCCGGGCACTTTATTTCGGTGATATCTACTTTAATAGAGCTCGGATATGCAAAACTTTTGTGGCGTTGTGTTGTTTACAAAAAGGGCTATCTTACCTATTTTTGATAGATTTTTAAGTTAACGTGTGTTTGAGATATCTACGACATGGTAAAAATAATTTTGCACAAATTTGCTTCTGTCATAAACTTGCTTGGTCATAAACCTAAAAGGAGAGCTAAATCCGCTTTCATCGAAAAATCTTTGAATTTGTTTAACTTAATTGATTTTGGGCCTAAAAAAAGCTTTTTTATGAGAGTCTTCCTTTTCTTGAAAGAAAACTTATTCTATGCTCAAATCAAACAAGCCCCATTTTCCGAACTATTTTGCAAATTCAAAGATTTTGAGCTTTGATGAAAATAAATCAAATTTTCAAAAAAAAAAGTAAGACATAAAAATCAACAGATTTTCGGATCAAATTTACTTGATGCAAACTTGAACCAAATTAATGATTTAAGTATGAAATTTGGCCTTTTAAAAACCGCAATATTAACACATTGCGGACCAAATACGAGATATCTCGTTTTTTCGCTTGTCGCTAGTATGTTCCATTAAAAAGCATAAATCAAACGTTATGAATCTAATAATGAAACCTAATTTTACAAAATTTAACTCAACTCTTCCCATTACTCAAATATCTATATTAAATTAGCAAAATTTTGTTTATTGATTTCTGAAACATAAAATGCCCAATTTTTGTGTCCTTAATGTGTTAATAATGATAAAAAAATACACTGGTAAAATATATAATTTTGTGCAGATTTTTTAGGCGAAGATGTTTCTTTAACAGCAAATATTTTTCAAAAATAATCAATACCATAATGAAAATCCTGTGGATGATTTTTAATAAAATTTTGATTTTTCAGGTTAAAAACAAAGAACTTAAATTCTGCTTTTTATTTCTGATTTTCAATTTAATTGTGTTTACAAAATAATTTTGTTTGAAAGATTTAAATTCAGAAATTGGATTGACAAGCAATCTTACCACATTAAAAACCGCGAAGAAATCTATTACGAAAAATACCGAAATTCGGCATTCTATATCTCAGAAACCCCTGGACTTAATTTTACAAATTAGGCATTTTTAAGTTAAGCAAATGTGTTCAATATTGTCGAACAAAGTTTAACACTCAAATTCAGTCCATTCGAGTTATATTTCAAAGTGTAGCACAAACTCGAGATATCTCGTATTTGGTCCACAATGTGTTGAGCTCATGATCTCGTGAATTCCTCGACAATTTATGTTGATTGTAAAATTTATTGCGCTTTGAATCTATGTCCGAATTCCCATGCGATTTTGAAATGTACAAAAAATACGATTTCTTTTTTCATATTCGGAAAACTTTTATAATTAAAGTGATCATATTCTCGAAAACGTGATTTAAATTCGATATGAAATGAAAATTTGAACCAAGATTTCAAAGCAGCTTTTCATTTCTAGTTTCATATGATTATTCGAACTGAAAATCAAGAATCTTGAACTGGATACAGAAGCCGAGATACAAAAATAGAGGAATCAAAACCTGGATTGAATTGAATTTAACATTTTGTATTCAGACCTGAATTAAGTTGAGCAAGTGTGAAAATTTTAAAAAGGAGTAGAAGAATTTCGGACTGGGGATAGATGTTTGTGGTTTTGGCTATCCCGTGATTGATTGTATTCTTCTCGTACTCCAGAAACAATGTGTATTCGCCATATCAGCCAAAGAAACCTAAACGACTTCGAAAATTTTATTTCAAAAAAAAAAATTTGCAATAAGTTTTCTGATTTTATCGTACATTTGGTTTTTTAAATTATTATATTCAGTACAATCATAGCTTTTCTGTGCTTTCGGCTTATCATCCCAGAGGCCAAAGGTCATTTTTATTTGTTTTCTTTTAAAAAGAATTTTTCCCTAATTTCACCGCGAGCAAAAGGGCCAATAGTATTTAAAAAAAGGGAATTCTTTTTTAAATCAGTTTTGCTAGGCTAAAAAACACAAATATGAGTGAGTTTTTAATAAGTTGAAAATTGTGCTAATGATCTCGTGTCATAATTATAAATTATTTGAATGGACTAATCAATGGAAGTAAAAATTAAGTGAGTAAGTAAGTGAAAGTCTTGTTAGTTGGATGTTCAAGGCCAGGAACCTGATATCTTTAATACGGTGGATTTCCCGGAAGAATCTTCATTGAACAAAATAGAAGCACGCAGCTAAGTTTATTTTAATTTCAATTTATTCCTGTTATTAATTCATATTCAAGTAGCAGTTTTAAAGGGTAGGTGGATAAATTTCACGTTGTGTTATCGATAATCACGTTCTCAATAAGTTCCATTTTGAGCGATTTGCAATTTAGCTATGTGATTTGGATAATAATCATGATTGAATGCTTCCCCACATGATTTTTAATATAAATAAAAAATCAGTTTTTGAACGAAGCATGCAAAGTTTATAGTCCCCCACAATCATTACGCACTTAACGTATCCTTTCAACACAAAATGTTCGTTTATTCAGGTGTTAGAAGAACAAATATCAAGCTTTTCATGAATTTTAGTCTTTCAATAGTTTCCTCTTTGAGTCTATGTTGTCATTTTAAAATTTGTTTCAAAATAACATAATTTACCAAAACAAACAACGTTTTTCAAAACCACAATTATGGGTCAAAATTGAAGCCCGTAACAATTATTAGTCAAATCGCTCACAATTATTAGTCACATTGAAGTCCATGGCAACATTCGAAGATCAACATGGAAATCATCAAGTTTCTGGCAAAAATTTAGGGGCATTCTAGTAAACATTCAAGAGGCGATTGAGTCATCAATTTTAAGATACAACAGCTTTTTCGAATCAATGTTAAAGTTATCTTTATAGCTTCTCAATAGAAACAAGAAAAAATAAAGGTCTTAATATCTTTACAGTTTAAGAATAAATAAATTGCCCAAACAAGCTTTTGTAAGAAAAGAAGTATTTCTGTTTCAATCAAGATAAAGTAACTCACATTCCCGCCAGTGAAATTGTTCGCAACATTTTATTACGTATCCCATCTGCAAGGATATCATTGATTTTTTTCCGTATGAAAGATTGTCAATCTTAGATTGATATACATAATTTGAATTGTATTAATGTTCTTTCTGGTATATTGTCATGTTTCCGTCATCTTAAACCCTTTCTTGGCTATACCATACCGTTAGCATACTTTAAAGAAAATGTACTGTGGCATCCTGAAAAATGTGTGTCCATCGGGTTGATGCCTGAGTTGATGTTAACAATCGCTAGTTCGACGGACCTCTCCAGAACCAAGGTATCGTTGAAGTTGGCTGTATGTCATTAGTTTTTAGTGAACTTGTATAATGTAAATTTCCGTGTTTAGTCCGTGGCAGTCGAAATTCATTTCCGCCGAGTTTTAGCTCATTTCAAGTTGTAAAAAAAAATCAATCAGAAATTTGATTGTGTCAATGTTACCAATCGCTAGTACAACGGATCTCTCCAGTATCTACTTCTCGATGAAGTGGATCAATTTGGTGACGGCTAAAGGGATTAATCATCCTAAGGGATGAAAATCCCGGGAAAAAAAAAATCAATTTGGTGATTGTGGCGTTCGACGCGTTGATGTTTTAAGCCAGACATGTTCCGTTCAACGTTGTATAAGGGATGCCAGGTGTTGAGGATGAAAAATCTGGGCAATTTGGAAAAAAAAGTCTGTGCGTGTCTGTACATAAGAAAGATCACAAATTTGATACTAAACAAGAAATTTGACGACGCGTGTGAGCGGGGGGGCGGTTCTTTTCTGTGGTATTCGGGTTATTTTCGAGTTGAACTATATAACAAACACTTTTTTACTACAATTCTATCACGTACCATATCGGGAGAAGCGAGTAGGCCTTGGTCGAGTGCGGTCGCGTTTATTTTCTCTGCGTTCAATTTTTCCGTTTTTCTGTCCTTTTCGAGGAGAAGTTTTGATTTTACAAACAAATCATCAGTGTACAAATGTTTCAAAGGATACAACAAAGAAATCATTGCTGATAACAGAAAAAATCAAGTGCTAAATAAGAAATCCCTTTTTTCACTTGTTATCGTTGCTCAGTGCGGTTCCTCCCGAAAGTTTTTTGCACGGGCTGAATGACGCAGAAAGTTTAATTTTGATGGTGCAGAATTGTTGAAAATGGAGAAAAATTGGGTGGGATAGCGAACGGGACAGTTTTGTTTCCTTTTTTTTTCGATACGTGAGAGAGTGGTCTTTGAAGTGCTACATTGGGAACAGGCTTCTGCGATTCTCTTGATTTTTGCTCACTTTTTCTCATCTCCTTGTCAAACGCCTGGGAGAAACATGCTTTCTCGCACTTTAAACGATCAAGCAACCCACATTTTGTTGGAGATCATTTCAATCACGCAGTCACCCAATCTCATTTTCGCAGGGAGAAATTTTCGTTAGCTTCTCAGTAACTGGCTGAGAAATAAACGACCGAGCAAAGTTGTAAATGCTGAAATGCTGAAAATAATGTGAAACAAATGTGTAAATCTTTAATTACCTCTTTGTTTACAAAATCAGATATAAAAGCATGCCAGAATTATTAAACGTCCCCAACAATAAAGCAGGTTGACAAAATCTGAGGCCAATATTCCATAATTCCACGTAGAAAGAGGACGGTCAAATCACACATTAAAGCTGTCCACGTGATTTAGTGAAACGACCAAATTTCATATGTAATTTTTTTGTTTTGTTTTCAGAGTCACACACCAACAATGCTCTGTGAGAGAGTCTGGCAACCTTGTTTGCCTTAAACGCGTTTTTTTCGGCTCGCGTTTAATCGACATTTTCCGAGGAATTTCGAATTCTTTTTCGCGTTGTGTCAAGTTGTGCTGTGTTAATCGTAGTGCTTCGCTGAAAAATTGTTGAATTTCATTGGGAAAACCCCCTCGAGACTTTAAAATGGGAAATAATAAAATTAGGATTCTCCCACGCAAAATTTTCACCTGTTGTCGACGCGAGTGTTGTCGTCCCTTTCTTTTGCATTTCTGATTTAGGCCTGAAAACGAAAGCAGGCCGTGATATTCCGTCTCGCTCGCTAATACGATGATCTGAACATGTCCAAAAATGTTCGACAAGTGTATGAAGAATGGCTGTTTGTACAAAAATTGACTAATAACATAAGTCAAAGGGAACCAGGAAACCCGAAGATAAGTATCTTGATTCTTGTTTTTTTGTGTGTTTTCCCTATGGACAGGAAGAAAAGTATATTACTTGCCAACTTGTTTACACATCACATCACATCTAGTCGATTCTTCCATTCCAGCTTAAACTTCCATTCTTTTGCAGCAGTTCTCATCTCAAAATAATTTTTATTTTATTCAATGCAACTATTTCATTTTCATAATTTGAATTTAATTTTTTTCAAGTTCAGTATCGAATCTCACTTAAAATAAAATCTCCAAAAAGACAAACCTTGAAAGTTTGAGATTTCAAATTGAATATTATATATTTTTGTTTGTTAGATACAGAATTTTGTTGTTAATGGACAAGGCTGATATGTATTTATAAAATATCAATTGGTTTAACCTACGAGCATGATAAATTTTTATATTGTTAACCGCAACATAACCACAATAATAAGTTTTGATTAATAGCCCTCAATCCAGTGTTTGAGAAACACTGACACGCATATAGTGGCGGTCTTCAATGAGTGCAGCTAAAAAAAACTTTCCTCGGAGAAAGAGATAGAAGAAAATTTCTTTTCGCCGGTAGCATGACAGTTTATTTCTCGACTTCGACAGACAGCGCGAAATATTTCATTATAAGAAATATTTCAGCGTTAAGTATTTTCCATACAATCTTGTACACAAGTCAACATACAAGTAAAGTATTTGTTTGAATTGACCGTTGAACATAATACATTAGCCAGCACATTTTTCTATCAGTTACAATGGAATCCGATCGAATTCATTAAACATTAATATTATATCCCATTATGTACAAGTATTTTATTTAAAATTCAACTTAATTTTCTACTTTTTCCAGCCCAATGCTATTCAGTAGTAAAGAAACGGTTTGACTTGCCGTGCATAGTTTTATTAATCCAGGTTGGATCATAATTGAATATATTCTCAGTTTTAATTGCTTTCAGCAAATCATCTATCGTAATACATCCAAGGTTTTAGGGGCATTATCACACCACATATTATAATTTGTCATTTTTATAAACGTTTTACTTTTAATTAATAATTCCTTCTACAGCATCTCTAGCAGCAATTTATCAAGGATTTGAGAGAACGATATGAAAATGAAATAATGACTTTTTTTATAGTTTACGTTTTGTTCGCGGCCTTGTTTCACCCCTTGAAAAGCATGATGGGCAGGTGCTCAACTGGTTTGCTGAATCTTTGTTTGTACTATTTTGTTTTCAATTATATACTTTATTTCAGCGGTCCATCAGATAATTTTTTTAATGCTCTGTCGTTATTCATATAATCTTATGTGTTCGTTTTTATACTAGAGGTTCGAGCTTATGTTATTTCTAAATTATTTTAGTTTTTTTTCATAACAAAATATTTCGAATTTTTTTTTTTAATTTTTACCCTTTTTTATTTAGCTTTGAGCTTCCTCATCGATAATTTATTTTCACAATGTTCTTAAATATTAATGTTTAACAGGACCCCTCAATTTCAATGTTATTCGGTTGTGTTTTGATACTATTCGGTGTCGATTTAAATTTATGGGAATATATTTTATTCTTCACTTTTCATAACAAAAATATTAAACCTAGATATTGATGACTTTTTTATTCCAGCTCCTTCGATCAGCGTAATAATATCTTCTTAAAAATTTTCTTCCTACTTTTTTCCCAAAAATCATAATATATTAAGGTTTTTACAGCAAATATTTTTAGAACTAGGAGGCGATTTGACCAAAGTTGATAAACCATTCACTACTTAATTAGCTTCTCTATATAAGATCTTTGGCAAAATGTTCACAGATTTATTAAATAGATTACTGATGGAGACAATCTTTTTTCATCATTATCACTGATTCACCTAAACTTTTATTTTGCAGCTTTTTCAATGAAAATTTTTTTTAAAAAAGATCGTTCTGCCATGTTTTATTTATAGTACACATTCACTAAGCTTTTTTTTACGCGATTTGGTTTTGCTCGGTAACTATAAAACGGCTTCTCTTTACACGGTTTTTTACCGTGTGCACAATTCTTCAATTCTTCTCGGGAATCAACACGTTTTTTTTTTTTTTTTAGCAAAAATGCTCCAAGACCTCTACGTTAACGACAGAGTTCATACCTAGTTAAAAAAAAACCCTGATATACTACATTACATTCACTATATTTTAAGTCTATATCAAATGACTATTCAACAAAAACTAGGTATATTTTAGCACGCTCTTAACGATACAATAATAAATAAAATTAAAATCCAAGGTTTTTTTTTTCTTTCAGCTCATCCAACCAGTATATTTTTTTTTTAATTTTTTCTTTTTTTTTAATTGAATTATTTAAATTTTCAGCTTTACTCATAATATAAATATTCATCCACATAATTATATTTTAACATTATAACGATTAACCATTTTAACCATTAACCATTAACTAAATACACGTCGATCTTTTGTTGGATGTATTAGGGTGCTAATTTTATATAATTCGGCAATTATATTCATTTAGTACCTGAATATGTCAACAATAAAAGATTGAAAGTCTAATCACAATTTCATGACCCATTTGGTCATGCGGCTATGATTGGGCGGGGCTTATTGACAAGGAAAGTAACCTCGGAATGTGCAGCTAGGTCTCTGTCATTCTGAAATGGGTTTCTGGAATTCCAATAGAGCTAACACCACCAGCACCCGCAACTGAGCAATATTAGTCCAATGGATTAATGTTGACTCTTTTGCATAACATACCTGCCAGCTCAGGGGGTCGTTGGTTGGATCACACACACACACACACACACACACACACCAACAATGCTCTGTCAGTAGAAGAGTGATCATTAGACCGCTGCAGGCTTTGTATAGGAAATCTGAAATTTATAAGTTATCACAACTCCCATACCATTTTTTGACGGAATTTTCACACACAAAAATCTCCGTAAAGTTTGGAAGCGATACATTGAGTCCTGATTTAGCGCAACGAGTTTTAATTTTGTATGGAGAATTACATGGGGAATCAATTTTTTTTATTCAAAAATCGCTACAGATTTACAGAAACATCGGAAAAATAAAGAAAAGGCTGAATACTATTCCTCGACTTAATCTCTACAAATGATGTGAAGGTACTATGATGCTTAGTTGTAACACAACAAAGATATTTGGAATTTAGAAAAGATTTATTAAAAACTCAGACGAGTTTACTTCACTCATGGCATCGCTGGCTGAAAACTTGCATGCAAGTTATTCCTTCCCAGATCGAAGAAACGGTCCCGAATCGGCCCGAAATCGGTCAGAAATTAGTCCAAAGTCAGTCCGTTTAACATGTGAAGATTTATAATGTTGAATTCTTCATAAACTAGTTTAGTAACTTTACTTTACACTATGGTGGTATTATTAAGAGAAAAAGCACCATTATTACAGTGAAAAAAATCATAACTTATATAATTTTCAATCGATTTCGGTAAAAAACCTCTTGAATCATTTGTTTTCACTGATTCACAGAATCCACCCACAGGAAATGAATTTTTTTCAAATGTTAAAATCAGGTCCAAAACCACAATTAAAGTTGATTTTTTCTAACAAAAAAATGCGTTATTTATCGTGTTTTCTATCATTAATTCACAAATACTGTGTGTATTGTGTTAAATTTACCCAAAAATGAAGTTCAGATGATCAATTGCAAATTTAACACTAAACATACCGACATTTTTTATATACCTATTCATACCGTGAGCAGTCATATCTTTTCCGCTAAAACTCTCTTGTTTCTTTACCGATTTCTACAAAGTTTAAAGTTTTGGAAAGCTCGTAATGTGACTCAAATACGGTTATTCAAAGTTGAAGAAAAAAAAAAACGGAAAACAGGCTTCGGGAAAAAGGCTAGAAATCAGTTATTAACTACTCGAAAAAAAAATTCACTTAGTGCCTGAGAACGCTGAAGTTAGAAGCTATATGTTACATATATGGAAATATTTTTTGAAAATCTCTTAAGATCACGGCCACTAAAAATGTAAAAAACCAACCAACCGCCAAAGCTGTTCTCGTTACAGTAGAAAATTCTTGTAAAGTGAACTGGAAATTTGACGTAATTGACATTTTGGCATCTTTAGATTTCTAAAACACAGAATTTTTGACGACTTTTCAAAGGTAGCTGTTTCTTTTTTTGCTTTTTATCAATCTGCCTTTTCTGAGACTATTCTAGCACCTAGATTTGGCTTTGCACTGGAGCGCAGCGTTCTCAGGCAATAAGTGAAATTCTTTCCGAGTACTTAATAACTGATTTATAGCCTTTTTCCGAAGCCTGTTTTTCTAATTTTTTTTCTTTGACTTTGAATAACTTTGAGAAAAATAATTGTAGCTAAATTTTGTTTGAAAATCGTATTTGAGTCACATTACGAGTTTCCAAAACTATAAACTTTGTAGAAATCGGTCGAGAAACAAGAGAGTTTTAGGGGAAAGTGTTTGCCGTCATTTGACCGCTCGCGGTATGCAAAGGTATACCACATGCGTTACTTAATCTTATTTTTCAACTTGGTTGTGAATTTCGGGATCGTTTCACCACATCTATCACCATGTATCTCCAATAATCTCAAAAAGTTTGTATCTTACTTTCTACATAGTGCTGCAGTTTTTTTCTATCTGCGTTACCCGATTAAAAACGCCTTTGTGTATGCCACGCATTAGCTTGTATTCAAGAATTCATCTAGGAATATTGCATGCAAGTTCAGGTTTCCAGTGCTGCTGACAGTTTTGACTGTTGATCTACTATGAATGATTTTTTTTTTACAAATTGCTTTAACTTTTTTCTGGTAGCATCTAGCTGAAAGTAACCTTAGTAAAAATTGAAGTTTAAGAATACAGTAACCCATTGAAGAAGTTATTTTTTGCATAAAACCCAAAATCGCTTCCCTAGCGATTTTAATCTCAAAAAAAAACTTTCCCCATACTAATTTCCATACAAATTTAAAACCCGTTGCGCTAATTCAGGGATGAACCAAATCATCTTATATTTAACAGAGATGATTGGAGAGCTAAAAGGAATCGAAAAAACACATGGGAGCAAAAAGTCAGTTTTTGCAGCGGTCTAGTGATCATTCGTTTGAGAAAAAAATTCTCCCTGCTCTCTCAGCAGCGGAGGATGAAATGCTCATTAAAAGTAAGCTCACAATTATTCGGAGCGAAAAAGTTCACTGTCTCCTTTTGTTCAAGATGAGCAAAATGAAGCCTGATTGGGAATGATAAAAATATGTTCAGGTCTCTTATGAATGTGAAGTGAGAATATAAGTTGAAACGAACAGGAAAAAGGTGCTCCTGTTTGTCGTGAGCTGAACAAAATCTCTTCCACATAATATGCTCAAGCAGGATAGTGAAATCATGTTTAGTTAATAAAGTTATTGAGAAATGAGCTCATAAAAAGTGACAAAATTTTTGAAACCGAATGAAGTCAAGTCAGCAGCAAGTGCGGAAACTAGCAGAAAACTGGTGAGGACGTTCTTATTATTTTTTTCTTTCGTTCCAATTATTCATTGTTGAATTTCTAAATGGGCTGGCATGTATAAAGTTGAGAATAAAAACGTGAAGAAGTATTGACATTTGCTTCAAATGAAAAATTTCATTTATATATTTTCAATTACAATTACCAACAGTCGTTTGCGTTTAATCGCAGCACTCACTGACTTTTAAAAATTCGCCTACGGCTGGCGTAATATTGCACTTAGTTCGGGGGTGGATTCAATTGCTTGGGGTAGGTAGGTGGTTTCTTCATTCTATCACTTGTGAATCTATTGTACAAATTAAATTGTTTTCACTTTGGATAACATAAAAGAATACATGAATTTTTCTAATACTTGGGTAATTTTGTGTTAATGTTTCGAAAAAGTATGTTAAAAATTTTTACATAACATTTTTATTAAATCAATGTGTAGGAATAGCAAAACAGATCTAAAAGCATATTTATAATGAAACTTTTACATGAAATTAATTTCAAGTTGCATTTACCGGAGCTAAACTTTAATCAAACATTTTTAATTCTTTGGAACATTATTTGAATTTAAACTTTTACAATTTATGTTGACAGAAAAAAAAACACTTTGAAATCGATCCAACGATATGAATCGTATAACATCGTATATTTTTAAATGTCCAATATTGTATGAATACATTAATAGTGTTTTCTTTGATAACTAGATTCGCATTTAAATGTTTTTGATCCACTAATAAGGTTAATTTTTATTTGATGAGAACTTTCAAAGGTAATTTGATGTACTATTTTAATACAGTTAAAATTTTTGGAAAAACTTTCCGAGCTCTAAACAGACCTCGGAGGGTTTTATGTACTACTAATGTTTTCCGTTTCTCTTTTTTATTTTCAAGAGCGAGTAAAGGCGCTTTAACCTTGGTCGGTGACCAGAAATGATTGTACACTGAAATCCAGAGAGATTTTGGGATTTCCGTGTACAAAATAAATCATTTCCAACCCTTTCGAATGGCCCTAGCGATTGGCGAAGTTCCTTTACATGGCGCATGGTTTCTTCATCACGGAGCATTTTTCTTAGCATGCTTCCAACGATACTGTCCAATTGAAACGTATGGTACTGGTGGTCCACGTTTCTTCCTGTTCCTGTGTTCCAGATGTCTCTGCGTTCTCTGCTCCATGGTAGGCCCAACCAATTCATGTTTTTGATCATTTTAATGTTTTTATGTTAAAATTATTAAAAATATGGACAAAGACAAGAAGAATGATAAGACACTTTTATTATTCTTTGGGACTCAGACATAAGTTCTGGCTGTGGAAGTACGATTAGTGATTAGTGATTAGTGAATTCTATCACGTACCATATCGTTCTTATTGTGTTCTTATTATGTTTAAGAAATGGTTGGTCAAATGCCAATGAATACAAGCGAGATTCCAGTCCAATCTGGTATTTACGAATCAAATCCGATACATGCATATTGATTTCATCACTCAATTTTGAAAGTCTGAAAAATCTGGGCACTCTCAGCAAAAATCTGGGCAAAATCTGTGTCTGACCAATATCTGGACGAAGGGTCAAAAGTCTTGGTTTTACAGACAAATCTGGGCACCTGGCAACCCAGAGTTGTATTCTGCACTTGTACACAAGAATAAGTTGAATACGACCATTTTTTTTATTTTGCAAGTTTTCACTTTCCGGCAAGGTCTGTTCATTCCAAACTGTCAGTCAGCATGCTCTCTCGAGACATCTCAGGAGTCAGGAGAGCGTAGATTGTAATAAAACTTGTTTTAATCACACACACACACACCTGACAGCTGCGTATCTCTTCTTCGTTCGGCGTAAGCTAACCTTACTTTTTGCCCCCTTCATAAGCTCAATGCTGGCCGTTGAGAATGTTTTTTCAAAACTTGACTCACACTATCCAACGGATTTTGTTCTATTCTTTGTTCAACTGATTCTCTCTCTTGGTTGCACATGTAGGGGTAGGTTTGCGTTCATCAAAACAGCAAATCCGTTGTGCGGTTGTCTGTCGGTCTTCAGACGGCCAAAACGGGTCCGGTTCCATATTGGTGTCTGTGTCGCGGGCCAAAGCGGACGCGTTTTTGTTCGTTCCTCGTTCGCTCGCGCGTTGTTATCTCTTCTGTCGGTCGCGTTGCCGTCATCATCGATGGTGGTGTTTTTCGTTTCGCTGTACTTTTCCGATTCTTTTTGATACATTTCCCGTGTGCCGTGCTGCGTTTGATCCGGACAGTTTGTGCCAACCAAACTTGTAGTAAATCCCAGTGCGAGAACCTGCTGAATATTATTTTGCGACCAACACGAACACCAAGTCTCGTTTCCATTCTTTACGGTGGCCGTTCGGTTTTGTCGGAAATCCGTAACCTGGTTGTGCAACATTATTGTGTGTTGTGTTGTACTTGCTTTTTTTTCTGTCTGGTGCATTCAGAATTGGATTTCGGCTGGGACCGATTTCGGAAAGTGTTGGCGTAAGTGGAGAGCCCTGTGGCCGCACCGTAGTGTTTTGATTCCGTTCCAAAGGGAGCTGTCGTGGTGGGAAAGGGTAAAATTGCAATTGAAAGAAGAAAACACGACATGTCAATGTAGCAGCTTTTATCAACAGTTATGAGACCACATTGAGTGACCAAAAAAAAGGAAAATAAAAATAAGCCACTGGCCATAAACCAGACGACCAGCATCAGGTGTCGATATTGTTTTGTCGAGTGTAAGCGTTCTCAGAAGTAAGCTATTACAACTTGAAAACCATCATCTGCTGCATCGAGACCAGCTCGTCGGAATAAGGTAATTATCGTATTCTACTCTTCCAGCTGTATTCTGCATCGGCCGATTATGGAGGATGGTCCCAGGAAAGGTGAACTTAAATCAATCAACTCCCTCAGGCCTCTAACAGTAGTTCATCATCTGCATAGAAAAGGCCATAATGCTTCCACTGATATTTTATTGTAATTGATTCATTCAGCAAACTTCTATCAAGTCACGAGTCACGCGCATCGATAAAAGGTGAGCTCTCGTTCCGTCGTTTGTCCATAAAGGCCTCGCATCATGTGTGTGATGTGTTACTGTTGTTGGCTTAGAACACAACAACAAAAAACTCGCTAGAATAGAAGCGAAAAAAAATATTTAGATTTCAACCTCAACGCTCGACTTCTCAACTGTTTACGGGCTGAAGGCCTGGAGGTCGACCGGTTTCCTCCGAGTTGATAGAACCTTTTCGTTTCTATTCATATTTTTTTCCTCTACTTCACTCAGTTTCTTACCAGAAACGGTTAGGTGTTCTAGTACGACTCAGGGCAACGTACCCTTTTGTGGTTCCTCTACCTGCTCCTTCTCTAACCGACCGCGAATCGACCACCTAGATTGTAAAGTCGCCGCCTTTAGAGCAACCGAACGACCTAGATGTGTATGTTATGAGTGGATTGGGAAGGTTGGGTCGCTAGAATTTGTGTTATCTTCGCGCTGAATTTTCGTTTATGAATCAGCATATACGCCTCCGTCTTTTTGTTTGCTACAGAATCAAGCGGATATTGTTTTGATTGCTTCCTTTCTGCTGCTATCGATAACTTAACAGTTCCGGGAAAGTTGATTGCCAATACCTACTTGAGAATACTTCTATCAAAACAACATTTAGAACCGAGTCAAAATTCTATGTTAAGTCTTAAATTTGAAAGTCGAATTATTTAAAATTTGAATATGAAACTAATATAAGAAGTCTTCACCTGAATTCTAGATTATAAATCTAAAATCTTAATTTAAATCTATAATCTGAATCCTGAATTCGAAAGCGCTAAGGTGGTCTGGCGGATAGGCTGGTATGAGTCTAGTTTTGAGGTTTCCAGGCGTACTGGGTTCGATTCCTGGTATCGACAATAAAAACTTTTGGGCATATCCCATAAGCGACAGACAGGTAAGATGTGTTTCCTCCTATTACTGACTATTTAAAAAGAATGTTCAATCAGTTCCCAGCTGGCCGGGTATATACACGAAAGCCGGAATCCTCGTATAAACGCGCCAGCACTAAATTTAACTACGGAAGTCCGGACTTCCGACTTCCGAAAAAGATGAGTAAAGTACTAGATTGTCGGAAGTCTGTGTTTTGTTACCAGTTCATCAGCGGCGTTTCTAAAAAATTGATTAAAATTAACCATAGTAAACTAGCCCACCTGATTTACTCGTTCATACAAAATATACCTATACCCAGAAAAATACTCTTAAGTATATTCGATAAGAGTTTCTTATGAACTGGCGCCATAAGAAAATCATTGAAATTCATAAAATTGTCTAATGATGTTTCAGATGAACACCTTCTTCAATGAGAGGTTGTTGATAAATTTAATAGTAAAAACTTCTATTCTGTTTTCGGCAAATTTGTTCAAAATTACACCATGGTCACACACATAAGTATATCCACACCCGGTTCCATCAAACAAAATTATTCTTCCTCAGCCGGTCCTTTCACCTTGTGCATTTTTCTGGTTGTTTGCTGAAAATAAACGAATGAAAGAGTATTTTATTTCACAAATGTTTTTACAATTTTTTTTTTCACAATACCGTTCCTTCCCTTTTTCATAAAATGTTCTTATAAAAACTGAAAGAATTTCATAAGACTATTATGATGAGCAAAAGCGGTTCATAAGACGCATCTTATGAAAATTATACTAAGAATTTGCCTGAGTATACATCAACGCACGTAATACGTTCGCTCCATAACAGTTCATATAAAGCCATGGGGTCCAGACAGGGACCGAAAAAAAACACACTGTGCTGTGAACACTGTACGTGCAACACGAAATCTCATGTGCTGATACAAAAAAAATTGTGTGCAACACTTCATTGTAACACGACACAATTTGGGTGCCGTGCTGTACGAACACAGCACAGTTTTCAAATGTGTTGTGTTTGGAGACGGCACTGTGTTTTTGAAAAGCAACACAGTTTCCTAGTTAAGGAAGCTGCGCCATGATTTACAATAAGGAAAAGTAAATGTAATGTTTGATCAAATGTAGTCAATTTAAATGTTATGAACAAACCTGGACACTCTTGTAGTATCAACCCAAATTTCAGCTGACCAGTCTGAACTTTTTTCGAACTTATTTCTTCAGAGCTGTGGTGTTGTTTGGAATGGGTTCAAGATTGATCTTCTCCAGATTCCAGCTTAGAACAAATAAGTAACCGCATTTAAACTTCCGGTGAATAAATTTTTTTTCACAGAATGGTTTTTATGGCAAGGTTTTCAGTCCCTCAAAGATTCTTAGAATAAGTTATATTTTATCTTTTACCTACTTTTCTCTTCATTTCGTAAGATGTCTCAATGCGCTAAGTATCAATTTTTGAATAAGGTCTCAAAGCTTCCATTTTCCGCATTGAACATACTGCTACAATCCTTACTGACGCTGGGAATACTAATGGCATTAAAACTTAATTGACACTCGCTTCAAACTAATTATTTTTGAGGAGGGCACCGGTGATCGATTTAAGCTTCCACCATAATTGAAAACTTTGACTTTTTCTTGTACTGATTACTTAGATTGGAGAATATTAACAAAAGTTGAGATATAAAAAAATACATTCAAATGAAGTTAACAAATTGTTTTGAAAGAAAAATTAAAATCGTATAGAAACCCTAACAATTTTGTTTAAAATTTTGATTGCTGTTGCAAGGCTCGAATTCTCAAATGTATGTTCAGAATGAGTGCATGTTCGAAAAAAAAAATTTAATTATTTCAGTTTAGTACGCATGATAATTAATCTTATTCAGATTAAGGGCCATTTGTCCGATAAACCCGTGTAACAACCCGTCCCTTCAATTTCATAAACAATCAGAAGAGGGGTAGGCTTGATAGCGGCACGTTACCCAAACATACGGGAAAGTTGTGCCGCCATAGCTATAATAAGTAATTTGTGTTCGTTCTGTAAACACTGTGTCTAATCTGAACACAGCACAATTAATGTGTTGTGCTACATTCAAGTGTCGCACACATCGTCATCTGTGTCAACACTTTCGATTAGATGTTGCACACAATGTTTTTTATGTAGACTGTGTTATGTATCATCCGCAACACAACTAATTTGAACAACACAAACACAACACGATTTCGTTTTCAGTGTGCCGTGTCAAAAAATTGTGTTGCACGTACTGTGTTCGTGCTATTTTCGGTCCCTGGGTCCAGATATTGTTTAGCTTGCCAGATTATCCGATTTTATCCGGATATTTAATACAAAATTTGGGAAAAGTTCGGTCCGGTTTGGTTGCCCGGATTTCACTGAAAAAAGCCCGGATGTTGTCCAGATTTATTTACTTTATTTTCCAAATCAAACAAAAAAAAAACAAATTGTGTTGGTAGAAATTTTTATTTTTGCACCCTGAACAAAATTTTTTGAGCAAATTTCATTGAAATAATCATTAAAGGTTTTTTAGAAGCCTAAAATTCTGCTGGTGAGTTTTGTTGAAAAATTCCATTTTCAAGTTTTTTTTCTTGATTTTCGTTGAACAATTTAAATCCAATTTACCCGGACATGGGTCAACACTTTTTAAATCTAATGCTCGGATTTTGTCATGTTTATAGACAAATACCCCGAATATATGTTAAAATAATTCTGGCCACCTTAGGCATGGTGTACGCGATGCATTGGAGATTTGTCGAACTAATTAAACTAAAAAATGCTCGAACTCACGCACATACTTAGGCAGAATATGCAGTGAATCCGTGCACACATGAAGGATTTCCAATACAACATAACCTGAATTTAAAATTCAAATATCAGGGTGGCCACAGAAAACCGTGAAAATTAACAAAAGAAAACCCAAATTTATGTTTGGTTCCAGTTTCAGGTGTTGGTTCCTGTCTCGAGGGATGAGATTAGAAATTTACAAAGTCTCTTAAAATTTCAAGTATAAAACATCATTACAATCATTAAAAAACTCAATCATATAAAAACAAGAAAATTATAGTTGAAGTTGGAATCTAGAACTCTTTGTTGCAAATTTGGAATTGTAAAAAGATGCTTATATTATAGTTTACCAGTGATAGTTTTTAGCTCAAGAGTTATACACAAGACAATCATTTTTACGCACCGCCCTGTGTTTTTTTTGGCTAAAAATAAATTTGACATCGCTGAAAATTTGCTGAGTTAAAAGGAAACCATCTCCTGTCATACGCACTGTTTGGAAAAAAAACCATCACGTGATCCAGATATATTTTTTTCAAGTTGTTCATTCAAAGTTACTTTTTTCGATTTCGAAGCTTGAATATGTTAGAATACGTTTGAAAATTTCCGAAAATTTTGAATGAACTACTTTCTAACCTGATCCGTGACGAAAATTGAATAAAAATTAAGAAAACTCCAGTGCTAATTTTTACATTTTCCATGAGGATGTGTTTATGTCGATAGAAGACTATGTAAATTCTTTGAAAATGTTAAAATGATTCAACATTGCAATGCAATTTGAATGTTAAAAAAGACTTATTATGATTACAAACAAAATAACTTAATAATTGCAATTTATTTGATTATTTTTAATTTTTTTTTTTTTAGATGGCACCATGCAGGGGTTGAGAGCAGATTTTGACTTATTTGAGGGCGACATAGAATATAGTTTGGTTTTTTTTTCTGCTAGCTCTAGTTTTCGAGATTCAAGGGTTATCTTAAGAAATTTTTAGCCTAATTTTAAAACATTTCTAAGATACTCAAATCGAAGGTTTCGAACCAAAAATCAACTTTTTTGAAGACCACGGATAGTCAAAATTTTTGAGAAAACTGGATTTTTTTGGATTTTTTTTTTAAGTTATCATTTTTTTTCACAGCATAAGTCGAAACAATTTGCAGTTTTCAACAAAGTTGTAAATGAAATTTGAATCTTTGATATCAAAAGCTTATAAATGTTCTCCAATGAGCATTGTTTCTTTGAAACTAGAATAGCTAGATAATATCCTTATTCTCTATCAAATGGAAGATAATAAGCAGATTCGAAATCAGTTTTTGTTTTTTATATCAAGTTCTAGGTTTTTTAGTTATGAATGATTTCACTCAAAACTTATTAATTTTTAAATTTTAAAACCTAATATCATCAGAACTGGGTTTGACAAATGATTCAAATTCAGGACGGCAAAATCAATTTGTGGAACAACGGCTTCACAGATTTGAAAACATGTAAACATGGAAAGTCGGGTAAGACGGACACTTTCAATATTTCGAAAATTACAATGTTTGGCACAAATCTAATGACGGGAATATATTCGTCTAAGTGTATCAACACTCTCGAGATCTTGAGTTTGAGTTAATGGAAACTTTGAGTTTCCATTATCTGATGTAATTTTCTCTTCTCATAAAATACTTAATTTGACACGAATGCCAAAGCGTTGGTAAAGTGTCACAAATAAACAAAAAAAAAAAAATAAAATACTTAATAACTCGCGAAATTTTCGAAATTTTCAACCGTTTTCAAAGGTAGAGTGTTTATTATACATTTTTTAACCATCTGGAGGAAAATCAGCGAATTTCGGTCAAAGGGATTGAACAACAAACGTTTTGAAAAAAAGTTGCTAAGGCGGGTAAGACGGACACCTCAAGGTCGGGTAAAACGGACACAAAAGTTTCTCCAGGTATTTTAATTTTTCATCGGTTTGATCCTCCATACGTCTTCAAAAGACCTTGGCAAGAGTAATTGTCGGTCGAAAAGCACTCACCATCTTCAACAGGCGATTATAACTGTAAAAACAGGATCTCTGGTGAAAAAAGCGCCTATAAAATACGGAATTCCGAAACCACACTGTTTTGCTTCCGGACTCGGACCAGTTGGTTCCCTTGTGGTTGAAAAACGTTTCCAAATACTTAACTCACAAAAATATCTACTTTTACAGCATTTGTTGCGGCAAAATGTTCCTTTTCTGAGCAGTGTCCGTTTTACCCGACCATTTCTGAAAAGTGGAATTTGCAGGTTTATTTTAAAAAGCTATGAAAACAGTCTTGATAAAGGTAATTTACAAATTCCAACGGTTAATGCGATGGCAAACAACCTAAACTGCCCATCTGCACGAAAACTTCGATGAAAAAAGCAATATCAATATATTATCTTAAATTTTCTGAAAATTCAATGTACACTGTTGAGTCTCTTTGATTTTTAAAACCTTTTTTCCACTTTTCAACTTGATTTGGCGTTAATCCTTAAAGTTAGTTTAGTTTTGCAGAAATTTATAAGATTTGTTTTTTTCTGATACAGGGATTGTTTTGAAGCAAACATTATAAAATGTGTTATAACTTTACCATTAATCGGAACAGTTATTTTTCTCAGTTTTAACCCAATTCCCTTTCCATTTTTTTATATTCATTTTGAAATTGAAATTCCTCAGTTTAAAATTAAAAAAAAATACAGTGGGTGATTCTGAATTGAATAAATGTTTTTAAATTTTTGTATATCTCAAACTATGGTATGTTGTTTGAATAATCCTAAAAACCGTTTAATGAAGACTATGTAACTTGTTGCACTTTTTTTTAACCTCTCAATTCAAAATTCAAGATGCAAATAAAAAAAGTTTGGTGAATAGTTTCTAATTAATCATTTATTGCAACACGTTGCAAAAAGATGATTTCTTTGGCACGAATCGTATATTTATCCAACGGAACTTGCCGAGTTGAATATTTACGTCGAGTGTTGAAAAAATCGAGTATTACAACGAGTGGCATACACAATTTTAGGCAAATTCGGAAAATTCCTCTTACAATCCATTTATTGACCTACAAGAAATGCGTCTTAACAAATAACCCCATGACTATGCCTAATGACTGGAAAAAAAATTCTGATCAAGTGGTTCGTGAACTGTACTGTCGCTTATTAATTGTTGCTTTTCGATACTGTTTTCAGTGTCTACAAGTTATCTTTTTAGCACTGAATTGCACAAAAACAATTATAACAATGATTCACAATTTTTTTTTAATTTTCGGCTTGTTCAATATAAAAAAGTTTGAATTGTATGTTAAAGAAAATCTTTTCAAAAACTTGGCTAAAACAGAAGACAAGTTCTACGGATAATGGTAGGGTCAACTGGGGATATTATGAACAAAGATCATTCTTTTTTGTTCTTGTATCTGTTCATAACTACCCAGGTGAATATGGGGGAATAATGAATTCCTTAAAGTTTCTTGTTATGTGAAAATTTTTAGTGTTGGCAATATTTCTAAGGGAATCTAAATAATGCGTCTGGATAGGATTTGTGATCTTCCAAAATTTACCCTTGATTAGTCATGAGGAATATTTGTATTCTCAAAGGAACTAGGAATCTTGTCCTACAGAATCAGTGAAATAAATTCACAATAATTTATATTACACTTCAAGATGCCTTTCTTACTGACTGTAAATCGTTTGAAAAAAAACATTTATTCTGAATTTACTGTAACGAGGGAGATACATAATTGCATGCCATCAGGAAAATTTTAAATTTTCAAAGACGTGGATTTTGTGAGATGTAGGAACATATTCGGTATCTGTAACTTATCAAAAACTGATAGAATCTCACATGACAAATGATTAATTTAAAAGTTCAGTTAACAGACCAGTTTTAATTTTTTTGTAAACATGATAACGACAATAAAATCCATAATGATTTTGTGTAGGATGTTTTTGTTATCATTTTTATAAAATGTGATGAAAACCTTAAAATAGAATCGAGTTCTTCTAAGTGTTCATTGATTTGAGTGTTATGAAGCAATCAAATCAATGAAATACGTTGAAAATTCTGCTATATGCTGACGAAAATAAACGATCAAAATCTGGAAAACCTTGAATTTTTTAACGGGAAAAACTGAAAAAAACTAGGAATTTCAGAATGAAAGAGTTGTGGCCACGCTGAATTATGATTATGGAAGCCATGAAATCTAAATCCTCATTCTGAAATCATCATCTGGAATTTGATATACATAATTCAAAACCTATAAATGATTTTGTAATCCGAATCAAACACCGAAATCAATAATTCGTCACTTAATGTAATTCTGAAAACGGATCATACCTAAAAATGACGGTACGTTCCAAATGGCTGCTGAATTTGAATATCAAATCCATCTCTGAAATTTGAATATTTTAATATTAAGTTTTTCTTTTTTTATTTTATTCTGCCTTCATAAACTGTTCTTGATGGAGTGAAGAATTAAAAAAGTAAAGAATAAAGCAAAGAGTAAGAGAGTTCTATTTCCTTCTAAAATTAAACGTTAATTACTCTTTATTTTTGTTTTTACATAGAGATGTCTCATTTTATGCGGTCAAATATTGAGAAAATCGACCATTACTATTCCAATCACAAATGTAATTTTATTGGAATGTAATTGCGGCCAAAGAATCTCAAGTACCTACTAGTCCAACGTGTTTGCGACGACCTTCAAACTCAGAAATCAGCGAAGGATCTCCATATCACCTGGTAACTCAAACGTATTTTTGCTTTGTAATCTTCAATGGGCTGTTACTATCTGGTTTAAATACATAGTTAGAGTATGGTGGGGTAAAAGTACGACCTTAGTGCTATTTTATTTTTAGAAGAATTAGAAAAATAATTTTATATCAATCTTTGCTTAAAGCAGCAGCTTCTAAGTTCGCTTCTGATACAAATCCTATACATAGGCGAGCAACCTGCGCGAATTCGGAGTTCCCCACTAATTGTCCATACTCAACTGCTTTACGAAATCTAGTTCTCATCATATTTGAGAAATTTTTCGCGTGAGCAGGTCTTTTTAGAAACAAAACTATGCGCTGATGTTCCCAGAGCATTGCTAAAAAAAGTTTATATTTACCATTCAGATATACATCAGCGGACCCTATATATCATTCGTACTTTTGCCCCATTTTCAGTTCGTACTTTTGCCTCTTCAAGGTATCTTGTGATTTACAGTTTATTGTGCAAAACAGAGACTTTACCTCATTTTTTGGAGTATTTTCAACTTCTATGAAATAAAATTATCTCTGGATGAAGGTTTTCGAAATCATTATCAATCCACGTCAGAGTTTTGAATTTTGCTGTCCTCAATTTGTGATAATCTCAAAATATACTTTTACCCGACTCGTACTTTTATCCCACCTTACTCTACTAGATGCAAAATACGAAGAATAGTTCTCAACCCTGATTTTAAATTTATTTGGAAAATAATTTGTTTACCTTTGATATTGTTTTTCGACTGGATAATTTTTAATTTTCGGGGATTGAAAATGTTACAATGTTACTTATGAGTAATTTTTCAGTGTAATCGCAATATGTTTGAAAAACAAAACAAAAAAGTACATTCCGTATGAAATAATTATATATAGCAAATATTTTAAGCCGCTTTTTCGATTAAGTGTGTTTACCGGCAGCTCCATTTGTCAGATTTTGGTGCTTTATTCCCCTATACCTTCCATAAAACAATATAAAATTGCAATTCCGGCTACTACAAGCGTTACTCCAATCAAGACAACAGAAAATTCTAAATCAGAAATAATTATTAGGGTGCTTGCAGTAATTCAGATTTAGAATACGAGAATGGTAGTTCAGAAAAGTATCAGGAGCAGAATTCCGACACATAGAATAAATAACGTTCAAATGAAGTTTTCCATCAATCGTAGTTCCTCGATTCTGATTCCAAACTTTAATAATGAACTACCCACCTAGTTCATTATCATAATTTAGGATCAGAATCGAGGAACTACGATTGATGGTAAACTTCATTAGAACGCTATTTATTTTTGAATTTTTGTTTCAATTACACTTTAGGTTCTCATTCACTCTTATGTCTGTCAGACAGCTGAAAGTGCCAGTTTTCGGTATAACGTGTGCTAATTTCTTTTAGAGCGACATAGTTTTTTGCCATTTCTTTTTAAAGCTATATGCCTTCCCTTTGAAAACTAAAAAAATCCCAAATCTAATTAAAATGTAGGTCGAATTTCTAGTGAGTGTCACGACTAAAACATAAAATAGTTAGCTTGGGACAGACAGAGAAAGAAAAAAATCTCACACCACGCGCAATCAAAATTAAATATCAGTGCAATCGTGTGAAACCATTTACTTGCACGTTTTTATTAACGCTCGAATTAAATACACCTTCTTCTATCGCGTTTGAATGGCTAGTAGAAAAACGGGTGGCAAGCTCCTTCCTGCTTCTATTAGGGAGGAGGGTGTAGCGCGTACCTTCTACTGTGTCTATTTAAACCGGTGTCTTCCGACAGTCGCTGACGATGAGCAGCGGTTTTTTTTTCGTTTTTTTGAAAAGGTAGGTACCAAACCACAAACCCGTTGATGACGACGACAATGATGATCAAGATACGACGACGAATTACACTATCTGCTAGTCACAATGCTACAGTTGTTGATGAAAAACCGTCGACTTAACCGCCTCGCCTGACTAATGAATGTGTATGCGCCTGGGATGATGATGGAGGCAACAAACGACCTTCTCGTGCGTGCACTATAAAACGCGATTGTGCGCTGCTGAGAGCTCTTGAAGTGTACCTACTTACTCTATACCTACTCCTCGTTGAACCACACCTATACCATACCTCGGATTGTTACGCCTCCCACAAGCCATTTTCAGTTGGGTCTAACTTTTTGTATTGCGGTGACAAGAGTCGGTCGCATTTCCTCCACCGGAATTATCTCGCCTTCGCCTCTACACGGCCGCAGAATCCGTCCATCATCCCGAGCGAGACTGTTCTGTGTTGGCAGCCTAGAAGCAGCAAGAGGGATTAGTGGTTGCGAACTGTGTCAACCCAAGTGGCTAAAAATAACCGTTCTCAAGATCCACCACTAATCCGGTGCAGCAGCAACAACGCTGCTGATGTGCTGAAAACGCGTCACCACCTAGAGCGACCTCGAGTGGCACCCGCTTAGAGCTCAGAGTACTAAATCATTGCAATCGCGTACCCTCTTGGATTTCACCTTTCCAATACCCGGTAGGTATACCAACGTGTGGTTATCTATCTATTCGCCTGCACTTTCTAGCACTTTCTCTCCACTCCATTGAGCGAGAAAAGTCGCAACCGCATTATGTATTTGCCTAAGGTCATTCGGAATCGTCAATTAGTACAAGTGCTGGCTAACTAGCGCCCTGGGATCAACCCTTTCCAAATGAGTTGATTAATTTTGAATTAGATAACTGTTACCTTTGAGACGATTGTTGAAGCATCAAATATTATTTGGAAACGAATAAAGTCGAAATAAACTGTTTTTCAAAAGTGCAGTTCTGACACCGCAAAGTACAGAATTTTAAAAGGTGCCACTGAAATTTGGAAATAAAAGCGTTCTCAAGTAGGGTTCAACACGCAGGAGTGCGTCGAATGAGAAAGAGCAAATAAAACGCAGCTCTTTCGTTCTCGGTTCACAGGCACATTTGATTGCTCGAAATTCTCTCGAGAAATTTGCGACCAAAACGCAGATTGAAAATTTTTGAGCAGAGCGAATTCGCGCGCGCCTATTCGAGAGCGCGAGCGGTTCGGAAACTGCGTTTGCGTTTTTCTGCCGCGTGCGTGAGGAACACCGAGCATCTACCGAGAGGACACGGCGGCTCACCGGACGGCGCGCGCGGCTCTCTTTAGCACACGGAGTGTTCGCCGTGTTTTCGTTATTAAGTGCCGACGGAATAATCTGTGCGAATAATTAAATCAATTAGGATATATTGACAGTTCTACACAAACACCACTTTAACAGAAGGCCTCAGCCCTAACCTCAAACCATGGAAGAACAGAATCGATTTTTGATAATGGCGCAAGATAAACGCGATTTTCCGGTACTAAAATCGACAAATTCGCTCTGTGGAAAAGTGATACACAGATGTTCGTGTTTTGTTTTTTTTTTGGGTGTTCAGGGCTGCCAAGTGCATTGATATTTGGAAAACGATGATTATGCAAATAAAAGCATTGTTATTGAAAAACCTTTTCATGAGTACTGAGAATTTGCAACTTTCCCGTACATTTATATTCGAGTGTGAAATTAAACGCATCATTTATCTGAACGAAAGAACAACTTACTGTATCGCACACTTAAGCGAAGAAGCGAATTATGTGGATTTGTTTAAAATAGTCAGAGCATGGAGGCGATTATTTTCAAATTCAACAAAGACGGGGCTTTCACTTAACCTTGTTTGTAACAGTGAATGACTTTGCATTCGTTTAGAAATTAGAAACAACTCTTTTTTAATCTACCGAGCAGTACATGAAAATATATTTCAGATGTTTTTAATTCACCTTGAACATTCATTAGCAAAAGATAGCTTATCTTCATCCATTTATGGACGCCCCGTAATGAATTCAAACGCACCTAGCATCACTGGTGAGGCCGCCAGCAAATCAAAATTTGAGGTTATGGGTGAGGCCAATTTCTCGTCAATACTATCGTCCGTATATACCCTTATAGATATGGTAAAACAGATAGAAGCAAGCAATAGCCTTGGGTAGAGGGTTATAACAATCCATGTTAGAAGTTTTACAATACATACTAGTAATAGTAACTAGCACTAGTAACTATGAAAAATTTACCATGCAAAAGTAAAATTTCGCAAAATTCGCCAAATCAAACAGCATAACATAAGGATTGTTAAAATGCATGTTAGAAATATTCTCGCTACTAGTAATAGTTACCAGCACTAGTAACTATGAAAAATTTACCATGCAATAGTGAAATTTCGCAAAATTCGCCAAATCAAAGAGCTTTACATAAGGATTGTTAAAATGAATGTTAAAAATTTTCTAGCCACTAGTAATAGTTACCAGCACTAGTAACTATGAAAAATTTACCATGAAATAGTAAAATTTCGCGAAAAACCCTAAATCAAAGAGCTTTACACTAGGATTGTTAAAATGCATGTTAGAAATATTCTCGCCACTAGTAATAGTTACCAGCACTAGTAACTATGAAAAATTTACCATGAAATAGTAAAATTTCGCGAAAAACCCCAAATCAAAGAGCTTTACACAAGGATTGTTAAAATGAATGTTGAAAATATTATTGCCACTAGTAATAGTTACCAGCACTAGTAACTATGAAAAATTTACCATGCAATAGTAAAATTTTGCGAAAAACGCCAAATCAAACAGCCTTACACAAGGATTGTTAAAATGAATGTTAAAAATATTCTTGCCACTAGTAATAGTTACCAGCACTAGTAACTATGAAAAATTTACCATGCAATAGTGAAATTTCGCAAAATTCGCCAAATCAAAGAGCTTTAAATAAGGATTGTTAAAATGAATGTTAAAAATATTCTTGCCACTAGTAATAGTTACCAGCACTAGTAACTATGAAAAATTTACCATGCAATAGTGAAATTTCGCAAAATTCGCCAAATCAAAGAGCTTTAAATAAGGATTGTTAAAATGAATGTTAAAAATTTTCTAGCCACTAGTAATAGTTACCAGCACTAGTAACTATGAAAAATTTACCATGAAATAGTAAAATTTTGCGAAAAACCCCAAATCAAAGAGCTTTACACTAGGATTGTTAAAATGAATGTTGAAAATATTATTGCCACTAGTAATAGTTACCAGCACTAGTAACTATGAAAAATTTACCATGAAATAGTAAAATTTCGCGAAAAACGCCAAATAAAAGAGCTTTACACAAGGATTGTTAAAATGAATGTTAAAAATATTCTAGCCGCAAAAAATAGTTACCAGCACTAGTAACTATGAAAAATTTACTATGCAATAGTTAAATTTTGCGAAATTCGCCAAATCAAACAGCCTAAAATAAGAATTGTTAAAATGCATGTTAAAAATGTTCTAGCCACTAGTAATAGTTACCAGCACTAGTAACTATGAAAAATTTACCATACAGTAAAAAAATATCGCAAAATGCGCCAAATCAAAAAGCTGAACATAAGGATTGTTTAAATGCATGTTAAAAATATTCTAGCCACAGGTAATAGTTACCAGCACTAGTAACTATGAAAAAAATACCATGCAAAAGTAAAATTTCGCAAAAAACGCCAAATGAAAGAGCCTTAGACAAGGATTTTTAAAACGAATGTTGAATATATGCTAGCCACTAGTAATAGTTACCAGCACTAGTAACAATGAAAAATTCACCATGCAATATTAAAATTTCGCGTTTTTTGCGAAATTTTAATTAGCAATTTTTCATAGTTACTAGTGCTGATAATTATAACTAGTTGCTAGGATATTCTTACATTCATTTCGACATTCTACACGTAAGGCTCTTTGATTTGGCATTTTTCGCGAAATTTTACTCGTTCATGGTAAATTTTTCATAGTTACTAGTGGTGGTTACTATAACTAGTGGCTAGAACATTTTTAACATTCATTTTAACAATCCTTGTGTGAAGCTCTTTGATTTGGCGTTTTTCGCGAAATTTTACTATTGCATGGTAAATTTTTCATAGTTACTAGTGCTGGTAACTGTTACTAATGGGTAACTAATGGGTAACTAATGGGTCCTACATTCATTCTTATAACTATCCTGTTGATTAAATCATACACACAGATTTCTCAATCGGCACTGCAAACAGAAACACGAACGAAACACAAGGCCCTCACTCGAGCCCGTGCGCGCCGCCCGGTGACGAAAAGAGGGCCGCCTCGGACCATTCGGAGAGCCGCCGCGCGCTGCATTGTGAGCCGCTGCGTCCTGTTCTTTGAGCCAAAAGAGAGGCCTCACCCGCCGCTCGATTAGGACGCGCGAGAGCTAGCCGTGCCTGTTCGACTCGGCCGCTTGCGCAGATTTCGGATAGTGCATCTCGTCGACGAGAACGAGGGGAAAAGATTGAGCTAGCGCGTTTTTGTTTCGAGCGAGAGCGCGTCAACGGCCAGAACGCAAATGAAGAAGTGTTTCGCTCGAGAGGAATGGTTTGCGTGTGCCGCGCGCGTCTAAAAGAGTGCGTTTTGTTGAACCCTGTTCTCAAGACCACTTTAGAAAGTACCATCACAATCTCGACCATAAAACTTTAGTTGTCCATTAGATTGTGTCGATTTGGGGTCTTTTCTGATTTTCTTAAACCCTGGGGCCTTAAAAGCTTCGTTTGGTCCAAAATTCATCCATGATTTTTTGCAGAATTTTTAAGTTACGTTTACATGGGTAAATTTGAACTTATAGATTTGTATGGGGAAATTGCTTATTTTGTATTGAAAAATTAACAACATTTTTGTATCTTCTGTGCAACCGAGCCTGCTAATGGTTTTTGTGCCAATTTATAAATTCTCTAAAGAAAATTATACGCTGTACAACTTTGTCCAAGACCGTAACTTCGTATCTTATTAGACAAAAAAGTTGTTAGCTGCCGTATAAATACGGTGGTCAAATTGTGCGCAAAATATTGGAACCGCTAGCGGGAAGATAATTTTAAAAAGTACGTAAAGGACAGCAAAACAAACTCTTTAGCGGGCACTTAGCAGACTTCCAGTCAGAAACTGTTCGTTGACAAGTCTCGCCTGGATGTTCCGGAGATGAAAAAAGGGATTTTTTTTAAATATGTCTAGCACCTGTTACGAATTGATAAGCAGCGGCTAGACCAGCCAAGGCAAGGTACTCTAAAAGTACGGAACCTCAGGGCCGGCTGGCTACTGGGTAACCAAGGACTTTACGAATAAAATACAGAAATCGGAAATTTCATATTACTTGTTATTTTTATTAATGTTTTTATGTGGCGTGTTGTCTGTGTGTATAAAACAATGTTCTGTGTCTTGTGTGGCGTGTATTGGCTCACTAACCGTGATGTGCTGCTGCTGCTATGTAGCGACGTCGCGGTTCCGGAAGCAGGAGGGCCGTCGATTTAAGGGCGTATCGACGGGGTGCCGAAACCGTCGGCGCCAGCGGGCGTTGCTGGACTCGGTCGTTGCAGGCGTCTTCCTTCATAGGTCGGTCTGCCCACGAGAGTGCCCCGTATCCGGACAGACCGAGAAGGGAAGTTCTCCTTTATATTTGGAGGTCCTCAGACCCCGAGAACGTTGTTGATGCTGATCCTTTACGATAAGGCGCGAGACCACAAAGGATCTGCGGGCCGACCCGTGAGAAAGCCAACCGGCGTTATCGGGTGAATTCCTTAGAACGTCACAGACACTAAACGGAAACTATGACTTCACACACGGACGCCTGATTTAGAAGAGAGCGAATTTTCCGGAAGCAAGCTTCCTTTTCGCCTTCCATGTTCTCTTTTTCTTTCCTCCTCTGCCTCCTCTGTTAATTGACAGCAGCCAGCAGTAAAATGTAGCCTACTGTGGTGCTATCTTGTTGTGAGACTCGACAAGGAACATGAATTTTCTAGAGCTAAATAAAACTACAAAATGAAAACAGCTGACGAACTGTGGAGTCTGTAAATATGTCAGTGTTACATAACTATTGGCACAATGAATGACTAAATATACTAAAAAGGGTTGACCAAATTAAAAGTTTTGAGTAGTTTTGAAAATAAAGCTTCAGGAAACAAAAAAAAAGCTATATAAAAAGCCTTGAATTCGGAAAAAGAGTGGTTCAAAGTATGCATTATAGATGGCACCCAAAAATTAAAGTCGACGAACTTCTTTATTGGACGCTATCTCAAAAACCACTTGACAGAACGTCACAAAAATCTGCACATTACATTTTTAGGGTAGCTTCACTGAAAATTTCATCAATTTGGATTCATGCATTCAAAAGTTATTCACAAAACAATGTGTTGAATTTTTTTTTCGAATACACTTCTTACACATGAATGATGAAGAAAACAAGAACAGCAAAAATCACAAAATATAACACAAATATAAGCTGACAAAAGGTCCTACTCCGTTTGTAATAAAAGTAGTTTAGCAGTAGTGATCGCGTGTAACTGTCTGTTTTGATCTGTTCTCCGAATAATTTGAAATAATTCGTGTTTTTACTGTTGAGTGTTGTGTAACGACTTACTGTCTAGTGTTTTTGGGATTTATTCTCCAGTCATAACTATGGACTTATTTAATTTTGATCAGAAGTCAGCTGTTGTTTATGTGTGTTGATGGGGTAGATGGTGTAATTTTTAGTGAATATTTTTTAACTGAAATTTCGCTTATTTTTCCTAAACATCTGTACGCAGTAAGTCGAAAACACGAATTAGTTAATAAAAATTATTTGAAAACAGATCAAAAGACAACTAAACAATACCAGCCGAGTGGACTCTCAGAAAAAAAAGGAAATTTTTTCGTTAAGAAAACATAAATTGTAATCAGCCATACCAACTAAAAAACACAGTTTTTTAGTAGGTACCTGATAAACAGAATAAAGATCGAAACGTTGGAAACGTCAATCAATACGTCGTTTTTGCTACAAACAAGACTGCAAGCAAGAAAAAACTTCCGAAAGAAGGAGATTCCGATAATGATAATCGTAAAAAAGCATGTGTGCAACCTGATTTCCATAGAATCTGAGAAGACAAATGAAATTAAAAACAAACAATCATTGATTCATTTAATATAAGCACTTACTTGCATGGCCGTAGGAACGATTTTTCAGTTAATATTTTTCCGAAAATATAAAAAAAACTTAGAAATTATTCTGATTTTTGCTTTTCTCCTGGATTTTCATTCTCACACATGATTTATCCCTATATAGGAATTATTTTGAGTTTTTGTTTCATATTCAGATTCGAAGTTCATGATCTTTATTCTTATGCAAAATTCAAACATAACAAAGCATAAAATGACGTATAGACTCATCATTTGAAATTTTTATTTTTATTTAGATATGCCAGTTGGATTAGAAATACACTATTTAAATAAAGAATAATCAATGAAACCCAAAACATCCGAATTATAATTATGGATTCATGATTTAGGGGTCTGAAATTGATTCAAATTGTTGACTCATATTTCCAAATTCAGATACCGTTTTTTTTGTACATTTCAGAAAACGTATTGAAATTTCGAAAGCGATAGAAAATTAAAATTTTGAGTTCATATTCAAAATTCTGATTCAGATTCAGCTGGCAAATGAGTTCCACAATCAAAATAAAATTATTAAGATGACTATCTCGGTAAAGAATTTAAATTGCAAGAGATCTCAGGCTTATTATACCAATTGTTAGTTTGATTTTGAAATCTAGCCAAAGTTCGTTTGCACAATCCACCTGAAAATTGACGAAAATTAAGTTCGTTATGCAATATGTCTTATGAAAAGCTTATTTAAAAAATATTTATAGGAACTAATTTTTAATTAAAGTAATGATAAAGAAACGTGTATCTTTATTTAAAGAAATTGCAGGGAATTCCATATTTTTTATCGTATTGTTCAAGAAACAAATTTCAAATTAAAATCTTTAACTAGGGGTGAGTTTGCATAAATCCGATTCGATCTGTAAAATTTTAATCTTTTACTTTTACTTTTACTTTTGAAAATTGAATTTAGTTTTAGATATTTTCGATTTTATTCGAAATTAAAGGCTTTCTTAAACAAAACTTATTGTAAGTTCAAATTAAATATACAAAATTAAGCTAGCCTGATTACCCCAGACCCTCAGACTTCCTCGGAAATTAAAAAAAATGGAAAAGGTTCGGCCCGGCCCGGTTGCCAAATTTTGTTAAAAAATATTTTGATTTTGTTCAGATTTATCCACAGATTTTTGGAAAATCAAACAAAAAATTCAAATGTCATCATTATAATTTTTAAATTTTATCGCCCAAAATTAATATTTTTCAAGCTAGATTTGGAACAGTGGTTTTCAAACTTTTTTCCTTCTCCGCCCCTTTTGTCAAATTTTCGAGCAACTCAGCAAATCCTTAAAAATCTTTGGGAAAAAAGCTAATTGGAATCGTTGTAAAACTAAAAATTAAAAAAAAGGAGTAGAGTTTGAAAAGGTTAAATGGAGAACATGTAAGTAGTGTTATAATGAACTTGAGACGACCGAAAATCCAACACATAACCTATTATTTGTAGCAAAACAAAACTCAAAATTTAATTAAAATAAATTGTTTCAAACTTCAAGAAAGTAATTGATAAAAAAAAATCCCTGAACAAATTCTTAAATTTGAAAAAAAAATGTCATAAAATTCCTATCTAAATTTTTGCAGACAATTTTTTTCCCCATCAATTTACCATTATTGTTCAAAAAACAATTACAGTTAACCGGGAAAATAGCATAAAAAGTATGATGCATAGTTTTATATCTTGATAAAGATAATTTCTTTATGAGCAAAGACTCGAATAAACACTAAGTGTTTGAAAAGTCTCAAAAAAAATTGAGAAAAAGTAAATGTCAAACTTTTATTTAAGAAAATTGTTGGCTAAATATGAATACTGTTCAAAATTTAGCAGCATTCACGGGCCTAAAAATTTTACATAGGTTCCAACAAATAGATTCTGACAATTCTACACCCAAAATAATCCGCACGTAGGGGCTACGTGAAAAACTACATAATTTTTATCCAATTGATTTTCACGTAGATGCTACGAAATCGATATGTGAACGCGTCCCTATAAGAATTTGTGCTTCATGGAACGCACATACATTTTACGTGAATTTTTTGTCAGTTTAATGCGGTTTGTTTATGATAGCCACGAGGAATATTTTTAATATCCGAATGAAAGTAAGGGTGTTTTTTTTCTCTCTGTTTTTGTTATTTTTCATAATGATTAAAAAAGCTAAAGTTTGTTGTGAATAAACTTTATTTTACTATCTTTGCACTTAATTTTACTATCGTTACCTCACTTTTTAAGTATAAGAAACACTTATTTTTGAACGTCCTTCAACGCAGCTTTCTTTTTGAAATCCTGTAAAAATTGAAAAGTATACATTAATAAAAAAAAAAGTATTATTTGAATAAAATATATTTTACCTTGTCTGTTGTTCTGTAAATGGTATTCCGTTGAACCTTATTCGAACAGACCCACCAAAGAACGAAAGGTCATCTTCACTTCCAGCGGAAAAGCACTTGCATCCAGAGCCATTGCTATCAGAAAAATGAAATTAGAAAAACAAAAATTAACGGATTGCAATTAAGAATTATTATCACTTACCAATACGACAAATCCTAAACAGTTGAATATCCGAACACGATGACAACAGGCACAACGACTTCAAAAAATTTCACAACATGGAACAAAGCTGACGGACCACAATTCCATATTCTAATTTGAATTTACCACCACACGCTGGAGAAAAATGCACAAAACGGATTAGAAATCATCCACTTAGACTTCACGTGAAATTCATGAGTCAGTTATGTGGAAATAAAGTAGTTGCTACCGGGCGTCCTTGTTACACTGGGGTTACTACAAAATTCACGTAGAATCTATATGATGCATCAAAATCTTAGTTTACGTGAAAAATACCGTAGAAATAATTTCTAAATTATTTTGGGTGTAGAAAAAATCAAATAACCTTTGATGTTTTATCATGAAAAAATGAAGAATTTCATTTTTTATTCAATTGAATCAAAGATCAACTAATACAATTTTCATCCAAAATTTATGTTTTTATTAAAACTCAAAATAACTTTCAAAATCAGATCAATATACAGATCGTATACAAAATCTGTAACAACAAAAAAAATCTGTCTCTCTTGAGACATACAAAGGCAAAATCACACAGCTCTGTTAACTTGTATAGATATTTTTAAAATTATTCCGGCCATAATTTGGTTTTCCCTTTGTACTCGTTGTCGTTTCAGTTCTTAATTCGAGAAAATGTGCATTTTAAAATGAACCCGCCGCCCCCCTGAGCCCTTCCAACGCCCCCCAAATTTCAAAGTTGTGCCCACTGCCCCCTCTCAACGCCCCCAAGGGGGCGGTAGGGACCACTGTGAAAACCACTCATTTAGAATAATAAACATAAACGATATTTCAGGAGCCTGAAATACGATTTAAAATCTGGTTATGTTTTTCGATGGAAAAATTATGATTCAAATTTTTTTTTCGCGATTTTTGTTGAATATACAGTTTCTGGGTTTTAGTCAAACGGAGGGGGGGGGGGGGGAGGGGGTGGCTGAAAATTTCAAAGAACTGACAACTTGGAGTCAGTTCTTTGAAATAGCAATATTTCCCATCTCCAGTTCTACTTAGTACTTTGTTTCAACGAGCTATCCGCAAGGCTGGTAATTTCCAGTCAATTTCGTCTGATTTTGACCTAGATGTTGGTAGACAGAAGTAATAGTAGTCAGAATTCAGAATACAATTTCAGTCAGGCAGCTATGTCAATATAGCATAACATTCTTGCACTCCACTCATATCACACATACGGTCATCTTTCTTATTCATTTTCTGGCTGTGTTTATTTATTTATTAGATTCTAGGCATCAGCCTTTGATCCTAACAAGTTACAACACATGTATGATAAAAACATCTTAAGACTATATTTTATTTGTTCTCTGGGCATAGTCAGTTTAATTACATCTGCATGTGCGTTGTAAAACGCCATCATTCTATGGATTAGTTTATTACGAGCGTAATTCTGTATTAGATTTGGAAGCTGAAACAGTCTCACGTTGCGCAAACTGCTACGTCCTTCATTTGGAAAAAATTGTGATACTAAATATGACAAAAAGTACTTTCCACTGGTCAAGTCGTTTAAAAACAGCGCATCTGTTGATTTCCTCCGAGTTTCGAGTGACTCCAGTCCTACTAACAGACACCAGGATCGGCATTCCGGCATTTCTTCTTGCCACCCAAGGTGGCATTAAGGCGTATTTCAGAAATCGTTTTTGAACCCTTTCAATCCTGTTTTTATGAATGTTATAATACGGCTGCCACACTATACTGGCGTATTGAATAGTGGTTCGGATAAGCCCAACATAAATAGAGACAATATTATAAGGATTGTCTAGCTCGTTAAAAATCCTGCTTACCATTCCGTACATAGAGTTTGCTTTGGCTACGACTTGTTCAACATGTTTTGAGAAACTGAGTTCTTCATCTAACTCGACTCCCAGATCTTTCACGGAGGATTTTCTAGCTATGGTACAGCTGTTCTCGAAACAATATTTGTGCACAATATAACTCACTTTCCAGAAAAAGGTTATAACATTACACTTTGAGGCATTGATTTTCAATCCGAAACTGCAGCAACACTCTGAAAATCTATGAAGCGTATTTTATAGGGTCAAACAATCCTTTGGGTGTCGCACTGGGAGGAACAGTTTTAGATCATCTGCGTATATCAACACAAACACATCATGCAGCACTCCGGGAAACTCGTTCATAACAGTGACGAAAAGAACGGGGCCCAAGTGACTCCCTTGTGTTACGCCGCCGTTGACCGAGAATACCCTGGGTCTCGCATTCTCTATTTTCACAAATTGGACTCTTTCTTTCAGGTACGAACGAATCCACTTAAGACAAATTCCGGTGATCCCATTTTTACACAGCACTGACAGGAGAGCATTTATGTTAATCACGTCAAAAGCCTTTGGCATGCCGGTATAGATAGCATCGACTTGAAAACCCTGCATCATTCGTTGTGAAGTTCGAGAGACGAATTCTGTCAAGTTCGTAACCGTTGATCGCTTTTTCAAAATGCCATTCTGAAAGTCCGACACATGCTCTCGAACAGTTTGGGTATGGCAGACAGTAGTGTGTATCATTGAATGTTTTTCGACAAATAGGAAAGCTTACTAGCCTGGAAAGCAGTAAAAATATGTCTTGGCTTTTAAATCATGGATTATTTGAGATAGATCCTCCAAACTATTGATTGAAATGCTCCTAACTGTGGCCCCCGCTCGAACTTTTGACACATTCTTAGTTCCTTAAATTGGCCGTCTATAGAAACACGCACTCACCTCCGGATCAATTTCAAATCGTATTCACAGTGACAGAATTTCATCGCATTTGTGCAAATGTGGTTTAATGTATTTATGAAAGTCTTGTCCCGAATCCTACTCCGCCGCCTAACGCCACAAGCAAACAGATTCGTGGGAAGTCATCAGGCCGGCTTTATGGAGGGACGGTCTACGACGGACCAGATATTCACATTACGGCAAATCCTTCAAAAATGCCGTGAACACCAAGTCCCTACGCACCATATATTCATCGACTTCAAAGCCGCATACGACACGATCGACCGTAACGAGCTATGGAAAATCATGGACGAGAACGGCTTTTCCGGGAAGCTGATCAGACTGATCAAGGCGACGATGGATGGAACGCAGTGCTGTGTGCGGATTTCGGGTGAATTGTCGAGCTCATTCGAATCGCGCAGGGGGCTTCGACAAGGTGATGGTCTATCCTGCATGATGTTCAACGTGGCTCTAGAAGGTGTTATTCGACGAGCGGTGGGCGAAATGCGGGGCACGATTTTCAACAGATCCAGTCAACTTATCTGCTTTGCCGATGACATTGATATAGTCGGCAGATCATCTGCGGCGGTGGAGGAGATCTACCGCAAACTGAAACGCGAAGCAGGAAGGATTGGGTTGATGATTAATACGTCCAAGACGAAGTACATGCTGGCCTGCGGATCCGAGACCGACCGAACCCGCTTGTCCAGTGATAACAAGGTCACGATCGACGGCGACGAGCTGGAGATAGTCGAAGACTTTGACTATCTTGGCTCACTGGTGACCGCAGACAATGACACCAGCCGTGAGATCCGGAGGCGAATTATCAGCGGAAGTCGTGCCTACTATGGACTCCACAAGCAACTGCGGTCGAGAAGACTTAGCCCTCGCACGAAGTGTAACCTGTATATGACGCTTATTAGACCGGTTGTTCTCTACGGGCACGAGACATGGATATTGCTCGAGGAGGACCTGCGTACACTCGGAGTATTCGAGCGACGAGTGTTAAGAACCATCTTTGGCGGCGTACAGGAGAACGGAGTGTGGAGGCGAAGGATGAACCACGAGCTCGCGCGACTCTACGGCGAACCCAGTATCCAAAAGGTGGTGAAGGCTGGCCGGATACGCTGGGCGGGACATGTTGCGAGAATGCCGGATGACTGTCCTGCAAAACAGGTGTTCGCCACGAATCCGGTAGGAACAAGACGAGCAGGGGCGCAACGAGCGAGGTGGTTAGACCAAGTGGAGCGTGATCTGGCGAACGTGGGGTGCCCGAGAAATTGGAGAACGGTTGCCATGGACCGAGTGAATTTTAGGAATTATGTTCGTCAAGTTATGTCGTAAGACGGAATACTATGTAAATAAAATAAATGAAAGTCTTTAAAGCGTGTGAAGCCAACAACTTATACAAACTTGAACGTCAGTTAGTGACAATTGTATTTCCTGTGTTTTTCATTAGTTACACTACACAAATGATTCATTTATAGCTGCCATGTTTAGGTACATTTCGGACTGATGTTTTTTTTTCATGAACCAAATTTAGTTGCAAATTCAAACCTAAAGTAATGGCGGAAACCCTTTATCCCTCAAATAATTTATTTGGAAAATTTGTGATGAATCTATATGTTTGTATTTATGTTGGTTAACCACCATGGGTACACGGATTCACCACAGTTTCTGCCTGAGCTAGAGAAATTTCCATTCCGGCACCTGGCCAGCTGACAATCGATCGAACATACTTAGTCAGTTAACGGAAGAAACACATCTTACCTGTCGGCCACTTATGGGATTCAAACCCAAAAGTTTTCTTGCCGATACCGGGAATCGAACCAAGTACGCCAGCGCTTCCTGGAAAATCTGCGATAAATCTCTAGGACAAACTTATTGTCTTCAACTAAAATATACTGGAAGAAAGAGATCGCCTCATTCCATCACTTCAAAGTACCGGTTCTGTTGAGGGTATAGAAATTACCGGCCCCTGGCAGACACATTGACAAGTGGTCTTCTTCGAAGCGTAAGAAACTCGCAAGAAATCCACCGAAGAAATTGAACAAAGAACGAAATAAATGTCTTCGATTTCCTACACTTTGCGTCAAGGAACGAAACAAGTGTCTTTCTCTCAGTTACTTAGTCAGCCAGCCCGGCACACGACCTTCAACACCCCGGGTGGGTAACAGTAAAGAGTCGCGTTTAACGTTGTGTCTTGTAGCTTTAGCTGTTTTTTTTCTGCGCGCCAAACTTTAATTGAGCATATTCACAAAAGACATAGTAAAGTTGCCACTGACTGCCTGACACAACGCCCGCAGTTGTTGGGAGCTCTCAGTTGAGGTACGCGCGTACGGTACATTGAACTACTTGTCACTTCCTGAAATTGATCTTTTTTGTTTCGTTTGGCGTGTTCCTTCCTAGAGGGTTCCCTCCCGGTGCGTATTTTCGGAACTCCTAATGGGCCAATCAAACGGTTCTCATTTGAAGATAGTTTAAATTGGAATTTGTGGCACAGAAAGTGATTTTCCACGACATAAATGACAAAAACGACAAAAATAAAAAAAAATTACAAATATGACAAATATGACAAAAATGACAATAATGACAAAAATGATAATAAATAATAATAAATAATAATAAATGATAAAAAATGACAAAAATGACAAAAATGACAAAAATGACCAAAATGACAAAAATGACCAAAATGACAAAAATTACAAAAATTGCAAAAATTACAAATTGACAAAAATGACAAGAATTACAAAAATGACAAAACCTACAAAATTTACAAAAATAACAACAATTTCAAAAATTATAAAAAAATACAAAAATGACAAATGCGACAAAAGTGACAAAAATGACAAAAATGACAAAAATGACAAAAATGACAAAAATGACAAAAATGAGAAAAATGACAAAAATGACAAAAATGACAAAAATGATAAAAATGACAAAAATGACAAAAATGACAAAAATGACAAAAATGACAAAAATGACAAAAATGACAAAAATGGCAATAATGATAAAATTACAAAAATTACAAAAATTATAAAAACGAATAAAATGAAAAAAAATGACAAAAACTACAAAAAATAACTAAAATTACAAAAATTACAAATTGCAAAACCTACAAAAATAACAAAAAAAATACAAAGATTACAAAAATTACAAAAATTACAAAAATTACAAAAATGACAAAAATGACAAAAATGACAAAAATTACAAAATGACATGAATGACAAAAATAACAAAAACTACAAAAATTACATAAATGGCAAAAATGACAAAAATGACAAATGCGACAAAAATGACGAAAATGACAAAAATGACAAAAATGACAAAAATGACAGAAGTGACAGAAGTGAAAACATGACAAAAATAACTGGAAAATCATCAAAAATGACAAAAATGATCATTTTTGTATTTTTTTCCGTTTTTTTTATAGGATCAATTTCTGTAATTATCGGAATATCAGTAAGTTTCGTAATTATTGTTATTTTTTTTTTTTGAAGGATTTTTTTTAAATTCCCAAAATTTTGTTATTCTTGTTTACATTTTGGGTTTTTTTTTAATTATTTTGATGTATATTATTTTAAATGACAGAAATGGCAGTAAAAATTAAATTGTCATTTTTTCATTTTTTTATCGTCCAGTCCCGAAAACTATTTTCGATCAAAATTTCTGTTTCAAAATAACACCAGATTTCAACGTTGTAAGTTTTTAACCATTTTTTTGGATTTCCTTTACATGACAATTTTCGCAGCCACCATAATGGGCATATGTTTATTTATGTTTATCATGTCGCATATAGTTTATTCTGAAGAACTCCGTAAGCAAATTTGCGGTAAGAAGACATTCATCAATCGATCCCCGTCCTCTCATAAAAAGTGCAACTTCCAGACAAAGACAAATAAACAAAAAAAAAGCTCTGGCCACACATTCTTTCATGCTCGATTTAAAATAGTTTTCAACTCTTTAAAGTTTCCGAAACGGTACACCAAATGGCGAAAATAGACAAAAAAAAAGTTCGAATCGAAGCTCGTGCCACAACCGTTTCCATTCGATTTTGGTTCACGTGAAAGGTCACAGATCGGCACGCACATTAATATGCGAAATTCGAATGGCGCTTGACTGTGGTGGCGGCAGCCAGTCGATATCGGAACTATCTATACACTGAACTAAACTATTGCAATAATGGTGTGAGCAGCATGTGAGCGCGAAAAAAAAATTAGCAAACACCGAACGAACGAAAAAAAAGAACGGATACGGCTAATTCATTCGGAAATCGGCAAACGTACTAATTAAATCGGTCAATGGGGTGGTGGTGCCGAAGTGAATAGAGAAAGAAAGATTGGCTGAACCGAAAATTGAATCAGAAATCGGTAGCAATAACAAAAAAAAAACAAAACAACAACATAAAAAGAAGGCAAACCGTATTGACCGTTACCGTTCGTTGAGAGTTAAGTCGAAGCTCATTGACCGATGATCATTTCGATCCACATTATGTCCGTATTACTTAGAAGAGAGTTGGGGCTTTGGGGATTGTTTTGTGTATGGTTTATTGCGGGCAATTGGTACGCCGCCCTGGCCAATGTTGATCATCACATCAGCAGCGCCAAAAGGGAGAAAACGCAATCCGGCTTGCTTTTTTTTTTTTTTTTTTTTTTTTTTTTTTTTTTCTTAGCGGCCCGCCACACTCCCCCACACCAAGAAGCTCAAATGAGCCCCCTGGTAATGGACGCTAACTGTTCTCAGCATGTCTGACAGCAAAAGGAAAAACACAAACGCGAACAAAAATTTACTCATGCTGAGAACTTTAATAATATTGTTACTTAGTGCGAGGAGATGTTACGTTACAAAACTTAATTACAACATGAATCTCAGTGGAAATAATATTTCCTTTTAAGAGATCCATGTACATTTTTTGATATAAATTACTAAAATTTAATATGAAATACTACAAAAAATTTATTAAACTACATTTAATTATACTAAATTTACAGCTAAGAAAAATACAAGACAAATAATAAATAACTTCTGAATAGTGGTTGGATGTTCAACGGCTTAAATTTTCTTTGAAATAATGTATAAGTTTGGTTTTGAAACAGTTTCTATTCGTTGAATTTTTTATATCTTCAGGAAGAACGTTGAATTTGGTTGGACCAATAAAAGAAATTCGGCGTTGACCACGAGAAGTTGAAGATGTGCTGCGTACTAAGTGATGAGAAAAGCGGGTGTTATGGATTCTAACTCCTGTTGTAAATCTCAGGCTTTGACTACTGTTTGAAGAGTGCAAATTATCAAATACATAAATTATTGTTTGTAAATCGCAAAGTTGATTTAGAGGTAATATATTGTGTGACCTGTTAGAATAGATTAGATTGGTTGGATAGAGTAGGGGAAGATTAAAGATAGTCTTTAGGCATCGGTTTTGTAGGGATTGTAGACGTGACAAAAGGGACAGAGATGCCCTTCCCCATATGGCGATCAAATAATATAAATGAGAATGTATGAAGGCAAAATAGAATTTTAGCAGAACGTGGCGTGGGACGAATGCTTTGACCCTCCATAAGATTCCGCTATAAGATGAGATCTTTTTTTGTAAATTTTCAATGTGATTGCTCCATGACAGAGTTTCATCCAGAGTTATACCCAAATATTTGAAGTTGTTCACTCTTTCGATCGCGATTTCGGTGATTTTGGGATTATTATGAGGTTCAATTTTTTTTCGATAAGAGTGGAAGATCATATACTTTGTTTTGGTGAGGTTGAGAGTCAAAAGGTTTGTGGAAAAGTATTTATGGAGAACTTCTAAATCTTCTTCCATAAGCATGGTAACACTATTTGGACAGGTGCCAGAGTAAAAAAGAGCTGTATCATCGGCAAATAGACGGGGAACGCCATGCAGAGGTAGCTTGCTGATATCGTTTATGTACAATAAAAATAAGAGAGGCCCTATGTTGCTGCCCTGCGGGACACCGATATCTGAAACTTTTAAAGAGCTTCTTGTTCCGGCTTTTGCTTGTTGACCGCCCGGGCCCCGAGGGGAGAGTTTCCAAGGAGGAGGTTGTTGTTGTTGTTAGAAACCATTTCACGATCACCGCACACATCGATTCAAACCCCGGGTAAATGATGGACATAATTCAAGCGGCTCGGTTTATGTTCTATGCATGCATTACCGCATAGAAAACTAAGAGAAAACAAGTTCTGGAAATGGCAGTGTTCCACAGCTGAAGTAGATAACAAACTATTCTATTGCAATTTTTTTTTCATTATTTATTTGCCTTTTGTAAAAAAAAACACTTCTCGCGTGAGCTTTCATTACGTCGTATAAAACTTTCATTTAGAATATTTGTACCCTGGGCAACATATTCTATAAGTGAAATAGAAATGTTCGAGTTGTTTTGATAACTTTTGCAGCAGTTTTCTGTGAATTCTTTAGATGTTTCATACGACGTAACGAAGCTCACGGGAGACTTGTAAATTGGACGATCATTCGGCCTTACGACCATTCGGTCTAACTACTGATCGGCATAACATGCAAAAAAGCGATAATTCGGCTCAACGACCATTCAGCCTAACAACCATTCGGTCTAACGACCTTCTAGCGTCCATTTGGCCTTAAGACCATTCGGCTTAGCATCCATTTGCCCTTACGACCATTCGGTCTAATGATCATTCGGCCTCACCATCCAATTCACCATCACCACTCCCCATCTTGCTTGCTCCAGCGTGATCTTGCAGTAGGATTAGAGCCCGAACATCAACACCAACAGTCAACATCACTGTCACTGACATTAATGCCCCCGTAGAGGAAACTGCTTATTTCTACCAGGACTTCAAAAACGTCGACTACGAAGCTATCTCACTCGTCCTAGATTCTATCGAATGGGAGAACGAGCTCGATCTTTCTAATCCCAATGCTGCTGCTGCGACTTTCTCAAACATACTGAACTACATAATCGATCGTCATGTTCCGAAACGTAGCTTACCGTCCAACCCACGAGCTCCCTGGGTCACTAATCAACTGCGACAATTGAAGACGGCTAAAAACCGTGCTCTTCGATACTTCAGCAAGCACAAGTCCCTCTGCACAAAAGAAGAATACCGCAAGCTAAACACGGCATACAAAAATAGCAGCAGGCGTTGCTACAAGAACTATCTTCACCGGCTACAGGGCAATTTTAAGACCAACCCGAGATCTTTCTGGAAGTACGTCAAAAATCAGCGGAAAGAATCCGGGCTTCCGTCTCAAATGTTCTTGAACGACTACACAGCGAACACCGATCCTGAAATATGTAATCTTTTTGCTGAGAAATTTTCAAGCGTTTTCACAACGAGATCCATTTCCTCAGAGCAACTGGATACGGCTGTAAGAAATATTTCACCTCTTGATTCTTCCTTAAGCCGTATTTCATTCGATGACGCAGCCATTCTGAGGGCGACAGTTAAGCTTAAAAATTCATCATCTACGGGTCCGGACGGGATACTAGCTATTTTCTTGAAACGTTTCATGCCACATCTACTGACTCCCATTAGGCATATTTTTCGAGCTTCGCTGGACTTCGCAATCTTTCCCTCGCTTTGGAAAGAAGCTTACATGTTTCCTGTTCACAAAAAGGGAGATAAGAAAGATATAGACAACTGTCGAGGAATTTTAGCTCTCGGTTCGATAGCCAAACTGTTCGAATTGGTTGTTCTGGATCCGATTTTCTCTTCCTCGAAGCAATACTTTTCCAACGATCAACACGGATTCTTGCCAAAACGATCCACGACAACAAATTTGCTGACTTTCACATCATTCGTGCTAGATAGCTATGCCATGAAGTCCCAAACTGACGCCATCTATACTGATCTGTCTGCTGCTTTCGACAAAGTAAATCTCTATTTTGCAATCGCAAAACTCGAACGCTTAGGATTCTGTGGATCCCTCCTGGACTGGTTTCGGAGCTATTTAACAGGACGAAAGTTATCAGTGCAAACTGGAAATTACTTTTCAAGACAGTTCTCCGCTTGTTCAGGTGTGCCCCAGGGAAGCCACTTGGGACCGATAATTTTTTTTCATCTATTTTAACGATGTACTCTTTCTCTTGGACGGCCCAAAACTTGCGTATGCCGACAACCTCAAACTTTCCCACACCATCAATGGCCAAGACGATATCGATCTCTTGCAAAGGCAGTTCAACACCTTCGCTCACTGGTGTTACACCAACTGCTTGCCTCTGAACCACAGCAAATGTGCGGTCATTTCATTTTCTCAAAGGCGGAACCCTCTTCGCGCCTAATACACTCTCGGGAACGAAACCATCGCCCGGGTGGAACACATCAACGATCTGGGCGTTATCCTAGACCAGTGGTTTTCAAAGTGGTCCCTACCGCCCCCTTGGGGGCGTTGAGAGCTTTCAGGGGGGCGGTGAGCTGAATTTTGAAATTTGGGGGGCGTTGGAAGGGGTCAGGGGGGCGGTGAGGTCATATTTAAAATTTTCACAAATCACGAAACAACGT